>NW_008660803.1:13139-43523 GCF_000695815.1 Acanthisitta chloris
ATTGCCTGAAGTCATGTCCTTTGAATGCTGTGACCCTTTCTTGGAAAGGCGTAAGTTGAAGTTAAGTGGTGAAACAATTACACTAGTCCATGGAGTCTCATTGTGCTACTCCTACAAAAATGAATGAATCATGTGTCTTAATTGCTGCTTACTCCAGGTGTGTGTTAGCAGCAAAGTGTACACATCTTTGATACCAGAATTGGTCTTGGATCAGCTGAGCTTTGTGGAGCTTTTTCACAAGAATTCTCTAAGCATAAGTGTAAAGCGAAACCCACGAAGTTTTTCTAGTCTGCCTTTTCTTGAGAACAAGGAAAACTAAGATTTACCAGCAAGTAGTTGGAAGTTTCAGGAGAGCCTGGGTGATGCTTGGTACTTCTGATTGAAATTAAATACCAAAACTGCATGTCTAGGTAGAGCACAAGTAGTGATATGTAGCTGGTTTGAATCGCTGTAGACTTCCCAAATTTTTTGTTGCAATGTGTGCTGTCTGGGAATGATGGCCCTGTAGATCTTCTCCGGCGTATGAATCATAATTTGGGAACAACTGGAGCAATGCAGCTTTATCATGCTAATATTTGTGTGACTTTTAAGTAATCTCATATGAATCTGACACACTGAGCATACAGTGTGATAGCATGTTTTGGATTTGTTTGCTATATACTAGCAGCTCCTGCTTTCTGAATATTGAGCAGCTTTCACAAAACTTGCATAAGACCTCAAAAAGTGAGGAAGAATTACACAGAAATAAGAGGTACATGTAGGTGAAGTAGTCTACACAGTTACTCTGCCGCAGTAAAATGAAAAAAAAAGAATCAGGAGTAAGCACTGAGAGGGCAGGAGTTTTGTGCACAGTAAGTTTGTTTGTATGTGTGCTATCTCTAAAGCATCTGAGGAGTTTTAGCATCAATAGCTTTTAAAGAACATTGGCATTCAGTATGATGCTTTCTGATTTCTAGTGGTAGTGTTTTATTATATGATCTTCCAAATCTTTGTTTTTCAAGATGACTTCTAAAATTAAGTCAAACATCTCACAAGTGTTTTCTTTACTCTTTTAAATATTTGTAGGTAAAGTGTTGCAAGTGGAAGATGACCTGGTGATTTCTTTCCAGTTGCTGCTGTGTGTCTTAGATTATTTTATCAAACTGTCACCACCTGCTGTGCTCAAGGAACCATACAGTAAGGATTTTAGGTTTTTTGTTCCCTAAAGTAGAAAGTAAATTGATTAAATTTCTATTAGAATCATGCTAACATTCATAATTAACACAATAAAACTACTTAAGCTTGTTAAAATGGATTTTTTGTTTTAGTTCAATTTAGATGATAGTGAACTTAAATTAAATTATCCTAATGAGGCAGTGTAATGCAGGGTTTTTTTCTGACATCCATTTGCTATGTCCTCTGACTATATAAATTGTTTAGGGACTTGTTAAAGCAGCAGTTCTGATTTGCTAAAAGGATTCAGGTTCTGGGTAAATTATAACTGAGAACTAATATTTAGGTTTGGCTTGGGTTACAAAAGGAAAATTATTCTCTTATTTCACTTATGTATAAAAATATGACAGCAAAAATGTGCAAGATACTAGACTATGCAGACATTTAAAGCAAACATGCAGTGGGTAGAAGCTCAGAATAAAACAGTAGAGGTAAAATGTTTTTATTACATCCCCTTTGTTATTAGCAATTGTCACTACTTTAAATAAAAATATAATGGGTCTTCACTATAGAAACTTCTGTTCAGAAATAAGTTCTTATATGTTCAGTTTTTATACCTAAAGTCTGTAAAACCTCACTTAAAAGGGAGAGAAAGTAAACATTATGGCAGCTTTCAAAGACAGAGCTCTATTTTAGTTATTTTCTTGGTAAGCTATAGAACGGATACACTGAAGTATTTGAAGCCACAGTATGTGACTCATATGTTTTTGATTCTATGTAGTTTATATTCTGCTGGGTTTGGGAGTGACCCTTGTATAGCCTAAATCAGCTTGCTTGATTTCTTTGTTTTACAACTAAGAATCCACTTGGGTTATAATGTCATAGAACAGGTAATGTGTTCACTGCTATATAGTCTAAATTCCATGGTTTTGGAGGATTTTTATCTCACTTAGTAATTACTTGTTGCAGGTAAAACCAAATAACCTTGCTTTTTTTCTAATGCCAAAATAAATAAAAGGTAGGAAGGGATGGGCTTGGGGCAAACAAATCCCTGTCCACCTCCAGTACTATTTTGAATTTAAATTTGGCCTTCACAGTAGGACAGATATATGCTGCTGCTTATTTCAGACCCTTTTCAAAAAACAATGAATTGAAATTACCTGTTTTTAAACTGTGTTCAGTCATTTATTTTTTGTAGTGAAACTGTGGATCTCATTATTAGAAACAGTTTGGTTCTGTGCATTGTATCTTGAAAAGAAATGCTGCCACTCCAGACTAAATTGCAGATATGGGTGTCAGTGCCATGAGTGCCATGCATTAGATTTCTGACACAGAGCTGTGTGGTATGTGCAGGTCTGTGTCAAACAGCTTTTCACCCTTCTGGCAGATAGCACAGCGTATTGTTCAAATCCTCATGACCAAGAGGTTTTGCGTTGTGCTAAATGATGTCAAGTCTTATGATCCGAGTAAGGTTGAGGGGATTAAGGTGCAACCATCCCAGCAGTGTAGTTTGTCGGATTTTCTCAGCAGACATGTCAAATACAGATGAAGTTACAGATGAGAATAGCATGCTGATTAGAGTGTTAAACCAGCGATACTTAATGATATTAACATATTTTAGTAATCTAATTCACATATTTCAGGCTGACAGTATTGAAGCCATCTACTTTGAGCTTAACAAAATGGAGTATTTTTACCTTGCTGTGTTAAGGTTTCTTGATATCTTCCGGAAGGTGAACTCGTTTGTTCCTACTTGTTTGCCTTGAGGGTATTTGGGGATAGGGAGAATTCCCTGCAGAACAGTATTCCAGGCTCCCACCAGCTCTTAAGTCCTGCATTGATTTATTAAACTTCAGACACATAGAGTGAAGTTACTTTTTTAGCTTCTTGTTTTACATTTCTGTAAAAATAGAAACAAGCAGTTACTCTTCTGTGAAAAGTTAAGGCTTTCCTAGCTTCGCAAAACAGGTGCTTATTCAAACCTGCTTAGAGAAAGTGCTGTTAGATTCTGTGTAGAATAGCCTTTTAAAAGCAAAATGTCCAAATACTGGTACAGGAATGTAAAAATTAGTTTTCTTTTTTTAATAGGTTTTCTGTAATGAAGGTTTCTTACCCAGCTAAACAGATAAAAAAAGCAAATATTTTTAAGAGGAGGACCTGAAACCTTGTATCTCTTGAATCACTTACATTTAATAATTTAAACTTCTTTCTTAAGGTTGCTCTAACCTTGTGATGGTTATGACTGTCTTTCCAGAGTCTGCTGTGACTGCAGTGACTGTTAATGGTTCAGCTCGGACGCCAAGAAGAGGTCAGAACAGGAGTACACGTACTGCAAAGCAACTCGACACCGATACAAAAATTATCGAGATCCTTTGTAAAGAGCATGATTGTAATTTAGATGAGGTAATGCCTGTCTTGTAAAAAATCTGATAGGTCTTGCTGCTAAGTCCCAACTGGAATATGTATTTATTTAAATGGTCTTTTTAAATGTCAATACTTGTGCCTGCTTAAACTATTCTCTCAATTTCTGTACTGAGGGTATTCTATATTATTTATCTAGTAGATAGTTTTAAAAACACAGTATCCAAAAAACCAAACCAAAACGAAACCCTTTGGTGTGGGTGGTAACTTTGCCAGGGAAACTGAACGGTGGAGGTTGCAGTACAAAGTTACAGGCTGATCACAGCACGTAGCATATGGAATGCAGTGTGGCTCTCATGGGGGTTCACAGCTGCATCCCATGACAAGAAAATGTACACAACAAGCACATTGCTGCTGAGGGGGAATCTTAAAACATACCATTCCCCTTCTCCTTTGCTGGTACATCTATTCTTGTGTGAAAAGGACTGTCTTTTGAATATCCAGGCAGATGATGGAAGCAGAAATGAGAGGGCTGGGAAGAGTGCAGTTCTCTCCCAGTTTAGTCACTGAACGTTCCAGGAATGGATTGCATGCTGCATGTTTACATATCTCACTGTGTTTTGGATATGTACGCAGTTTCATTCTTGCTTTATTGAAAACAAAACACAGAGCATTACAGAAATGTCTCACTTTCTTGATTTAAAGATGCAAAAGCTGTGTATGCATGGCTGTATCTGTGTATGGCTAATGTTATGATTTTTCTTTTTCCCTTTTTTTTTTTTTAAGGTCAAAAATGTATATTTCACAAGCTTTGTTCCTTTCTTGAATTCTGTTGGTTTTGTAGCTTCAAATGGACTACCAGAGGTAAGTGGAGGAATTTAAGACAGTTCAGCAGTAGTGTCTTACTTCCTGCCAAATTGTTTAAGATCCCCTTTACATGTCAGTGGAAGTTCTGATAGATTCTTCTAAAATGATCTAGCGACATGCACTGTTTTGAGTGTGGCTTAGCAGGGTTTCTAGTATTCATAAAGTATATTTAGCTTTTACTTTTGAATTAATAAATGAATCTCTCGAGGCTAAACCAGTGCTTTTGCTCTAAGCAAAACATGACATAAGAGTTGCATATCCCTGATCTTGGTGAGGCCATTCATCTAAAATACAGCTATTACAATATCAGGTCTGTGAAGTCACTCTGTAAGTGCATGCAGTCTTAAATTACACACTTTAATTTAAATATAATTGAGACACATTACTGTAGTCATGTTGGAAAGATATCTGAGAGATTAGGCTCAGTTTCCAAACTTGGCAGAGTTTGAACTGCTGTGTCCATGCAGAATTGCTTTCATCTCGCTGAGCTGTAGCCTGGATGATGAGCAGCCTACCTCTATGCAATTGCATCCAAGACTGCACCTTAGTAGGCAACTTCTTGGCAAAGAACTTTTATCGTTCTTCTAAGAGTAGTTTTAGCTGTGTGCCAACAGTAGATGTGGTAACCTGAAAATAAACACCTCTGCAGCTTATCAGACTGATAAGGCTGCAGGCTGCAGGCAGGTATGTTTTCAGTTTCATAGTGTGGGTGGGGAACAAAATACAAGACTCACTAAAGATCTTAATCTCTTCCAAAATTGATTTCAGGGTATCAGTAGCCTGTTTAGACTTTTTAATTAATGAATGTCTATGTGGTTGGGAAACCCTGTATGAACTTCCAGGCAAAGGTGATTGTACAGCTAATTCTCAAATCAGAGGGTTCTCATCCAAGGCTGCTCAGTTTAAACGTAGTATTAAAATTACTAGCCTAAGAGCCTGCTGGTAAAAATTCTATAAAATGATGCATTTGAAGAAAAATCCAGTCACATGATCCTTGTTCCAGAGACTTGAATGCCATGAGTGCCACATCAGAAGGTTACAGCTATGTTTCAGAGACAGTAACCATCAATTAGTGATCAGTACAACAGATACTAATGTGGCACATTTGTATTGACTTTAATTTTCATAAAAAAACCACTGAGCTTTTGATAAATTTTAGTGTTACTTCCAAACCAAGAAAAGCTCTTGAGGCTTAATATTGGTGTTTCATTTGTCTTTACTATGTGTTTGATGGTCAGGCTTTATGCACTGGTAAATAGATTGATACAGAACTCCTATTTTTGACTGAAGATTTCTTCCCAGTTAGCCCAGTACAGCCACTTTGTCTAAGAGCTGCTGGGTGTTTTGCAGTGAGAATCTAAATTTTCTAGACATTTATGAAATACTGAAATATTTTAGACAAAAAGAACTCATAAGCCATTAGGAAGATAATGAAAAATGAAAGTCTGTTCAACTTTTTGCATCCAAAAAAATAGTGATAATGAGAATTGAAATATAATTTTTGTTTTAATAGTCCTAGTCTCAAAGCTCCAACCATCAGTTTGGCGCAAATCCATTTTGCAAAGGTAAAAGGAGATGGTGAGGAGCAAAGCTGTGTAGGAGGTATTTGCAGCTTTGTTTCTTGGGACTGAGAGGGGTCTAATTTGGGTTCATATGCACTGTTGCCTGTTTTTCAAGCAGGAATTTGCCAGGGCACAGCATAATTTAGTATATTTAGGGGCTCAGGGAGCAGGTAATTGAGGTGGCTGCCTGCTTCTGCAGGAACACAGCAGCAGATTTGAAGTGGAGGCGCAGACAAAACATTGTAGGCTTCCAGTTAGTCACTCAAAATACCCCAAACCAACAATAAAACCAAACAAATTAAAAAACCCACTTGAAAAATCCAGCCAACTTTTCTGTGCAAAGTGAAGTCATGTCAGTCTGGGATCTAATCAGCTAAGCAACTTTTAACAGGTACTCAAGAGCTGCAGTGTGGGTACCAAATAACAGTATGTTTGTGTAGGAATAGGCATGTCTCTTAGGAGCTATGTGATTGGAAGAATATTGGTATGAAATGGGGAAACTCTTCTCAGAACAAGAGTGTTTGAGTTTGGGCCTTGGCCTCTGACCACAAACCATCAGAGACAGCGACCAAGCCAATTGTCTGACAACTGTTCTAAGAACAAGCACTTTACATTTCCTGCTCCTGACACATCCCTCTTTTCTGGAAGAAAAAATGTAAAAGCCTGGAAACAGTAATTTGAATTGCAGGTCTGTCTCCCACTCTACCTATTCTTAGCTCTTTTACAGTGTCAAGACCTACAGTTCTTCAGAAAGGTATCATGATCTTGGATTGATTTCTCTTATAAATGATAATTTTCCTTTGGGTATGTTTCAGCTGTTGTATAAGTAATGTGAGCTCTAAGATCATTCTCTTAGCATTTCAGCATTGTAGTCATCAGATGGGACTAACATATTATTCATAAAATTGACAAACTTGTTCCTGTGTAATAAATTTGGGGTTTTTTTCCATGTTTTTTGAGGTTGAAGTTATCTTGAAACAATATGATGAGCTCTATCTCAAAAACAAAGATATAGACGCAAGATTATTCCTGAATCACGATGAAACTCTACAGCCTGATGTCATAGCATGGTAGTATTTCCATTTGCTGCTTTCATTTTAGAATAGAAAGTGTGAACTTGTGTTTTGTTCTGCCCCCTTGTGTTATAAATGGAGAACTCTGTATCCTGTTGACTTTCTAGGTTTGTAGTTCAGCTATGGTATTTCTGGCATCACCAGCCTTGCTTTGCGTCATCACTTAAGTAATTAGAAAGCATGACTGACCACCTAAAATATTTGTAAGCTCTGCTCTAAGTCTTACTCTGTGCAAAGCCTTGTCATCCTGGGAAAGCTGAAGAGTTGTGAGAAGGAGGCATGTCATGCTAGCTGAGATGTGCTGGGGGTGGTGGTGTGGCTCTGGAGTCAGCTGGCACAGAATGGCTTGAGTCCTCACTGTCCACATTCTCCTTCCTGAAAACAGACGGTGGCATTTGGAAGCTGCCTGCTCAGAGTTGTCCTCAGCCCATTCTGACCTCTGATCTGTTCCCATAAACTGTTTGAGGAGTGCTAGTTTGCATGGGACAGAAATGTGCCACAGATGATTTAGAAGAATAAGCAGTCAAGTACCAGTGCCCAGGGCATGTTCCCTGGTGCTGTTGGGGTGAGCTCAGAGGAGGGTGATGAAGATGAGCAGAGGGCTGGAGCACCTTTCCTTGTAGAAAATGGCTGAGAGAGTTGGGGTTGTTCAGCCTGGAGAAGAGAAGGCTCCCGGGAGACATTAGAGCAGACTTGCAGAACCTAAAGGGGACCTCTAAGAAAGATAATGACAGACTTTTTAGCAGGGCCTGTTGTGATAGGACGAGGGGCATTGGTTTTGAACTTAGAGAGTAGATTCAGACTAGATAGAAGGAAGAAGTGTTCTATGATGAGAGTGCACAGGTTGCCCAGAGAGATAGAATGTGCCCCATCCCTGGAAACATTCAAGGTGAGCTTGGATGGGGCTCTGGACAGCTTAATGTAATTGAGGATGTTTCTGTTCATTGTGGGGGGATTGGACTAGATGACCTTTAAAGGACCCTTCTGACCCAAAGGATTCTATGATTCCATTTGATTTTTTTTTTTTTTCCTAGTAATATGCTTAAATTCAAGTGATTCCTGACAATTCAACATTTTGGTAACTTGGCATGAGCTTACCATGTGATTCTCTGCATTCATCTATGCTAAAAAAAGAAGCTAATTTAAATTGGATTAAAATGGAGCTAGTACCATCTCTATGTATAAATTAAGCTATTTATAAATAGAATTGTAGAAAAGAAATAAGCTGAGAAGGAAGCTTTAGAGGTCATCTAGTCCAACTTCCTGGTCAAAGCAGACCTACTTGGGAATTTAAATTACATTGCTTAAACAACTGGAGTGGTTGGACACAGATCTTTGAAAAATCTGCTCCACGCTTTTTGCATTAATAAGTCTTTATAGAAAGCATTGGGTTTTGAATAACATTAGTTCTTCATAAGTTTGTTTTCCATTTCTGTAGCTCGCAGTTGGAGAGGACACCAATAAAAAACAATCCAGATGAGGAAGTCAATATTATACTTCCACAGACTCCTGTTCGGTATGAGTTTTTTAAAGATGTGTTTGTTTGTTTAATATCCTAGCTAGAAATATTAATCCTTAGAATAGCTGGTTTTTGTAAAAAAAAAATTTAAGGAACTGTGGGTTGGTTTTGTTGGTTTTTTCCCCATAAAACAGGCTGTAGTTTTGCTCACCAGTGAGCAGTGAGCATGTACTGAGGGCTGCTGAGTGTCCTCAGCTCCTGGTGAGTTGTTGGGAAGTAGAGAAAGCTCTGGGTTGTCTAGAAATTGCAAGATGTCTGTAAAAGAGATTACTGAATTTGTTCTGGTGAGCATGCAGCTTTAAACTTCCATGGTAGTAATTCTGTCTACTATACTTCCATCTTCCTCTCCCATCTTTTCTGGCTTCCTTTCCTGGCACCAAATTGTATATGCACACACATTTCTTCTCCTGTGATCGATTTTTCTTATTATTTTTGGTTTTTTTGTGTATGGGAAGATGAACACTTCAGGGTATCAACTTTTGATATTTTTCCTGTATTGGGAAGATGAACACTTCAGATTGCCAACGTATTTTGGTCTATTGGGAAAATGGGTAGATATGTTAGAAATGTGGTATTAACTGGAGATTGTTTGATCTACAATCAAATATGGAAAACCTGCAAGCTTGAATTCAGTTAACCAGAGGAAAGGAGATCTGCTTGTACAATTTTCCCCTTGTGCCAAAACAAAACCAGTATGTTTTTGCCTGATGGTGCTTAGAAATTCCTGGACATTCAAGAACCAACCAGCTATATGATTGCAGTGCCATGTGCTATGTGGACAGAGAAGTGTCCACACAGAGAATTTAAAATATTGTACCCTTAATTATTACCTCAGTTTTCTCAAATGAGCAAAGTTATTTTTGTTGTTTTGTTTTTTAAAAAATTAATACTACTTCTACAGTGTTAATATGCTTGTGGAAGAATGAATCGGTGCATTTAATGTAAGTCTACTCGGTGCCATCTGCAGAAACTGTTTTCTAGCCAACAGAGCAGCAATGCTCTGAAAAGCTTCTTCATAAAAATAATGAAAGGAGACACACAGCTGAGATAGTTATTGATTAGTATATGAAGGAAGTTTTGATTGCCCATGACTGTGAAAGGCTTTATTTGATTGCCTTAATGGTCCCTTTTAGTCTTATGCTTCAAATCTCTAACTGCCAGTGATGAGTTTTTAGCCACAAAGGCATCAGTTTGCCTCTTGGTTCCCAGACTGAATGTGCAATGCAAGGAACTCGATCAGCTCTAACATGCAGTGTTAAATAACAAGAAGGTCATTGACAACAAATCCCATTTTTGACATAGATAACTATTGACACTTTTCAGTTATAGTAGAATTAAAGGCCTCTAGCACAGTGGAAGATGCTTCATGAAAGTTCTTGGCATGGAAGTCCCTGACATTAAGAAAGTCCAGGAGTACCAAGTTTCTGCATTGCTAAAAACTTGAAATGTGCTAAACCAACTTTGATCTTGAGTGGAGGTCTAGTGAGATATTTAGATTTTCTCCATTCACACTTGGGCTTTGCTCTGAGTTTTCCAAAACTTGTGCCATTTAAGGCAGTTCCTGTGAGGGCATATTCTCCAGCCCCGAGTTTGGGATGTAGAACTGTTTTTCCTAAAGCCGCAGAAGTGTCAGTAGATGGCAGCAAACTTCTGATCACCAGCATAGAGTGAAAAGTGTATCATTAACTCTCCCCGAGTTCTACAGAACCCCTAATAGGTTATGCTGAAAGTACCATACTTTTGAATTTAAGTCTTCTTATAATGTAATTTCTCTGGACTTAGACACTTAGGATCTGCTTTAAAGACCTCTGAAACTGGAAAGAATCTAATAATTTTTGTGAGTAGATTTTTATCTGGTCATTTATATAGAAAGTAGTAGATAAAATGGGTGAAGTACTAGTTCAGAGCATAATGAAAATGGGTTATGTTTTCATTTTATTTTTTCCACTGTCCTTACACTTTTACTTGTAGAGTTCTGACAGAAGTAATTTTGCCAGACCCTTCTAAAAAGTAGATTAAAGAAAAACACATCTTTGCACTGCTACAGTTGCATTGCTTGAACATACTTTTTCTTTTTGCACTTACTTGCCTAGTAATATGAGCCAAATTCAGGTTAAATGACACAGCAATTTAAAACAGACAAACACATAACTCCTCAAAAAAACCCCCCAAAAACCACAGTGAAAAATTCAGAAAGTACCATAGAAGAATCAAACTGTTCTTAGGTGTTAGGAGAAAAATTAATACACTAACCCATTCTTCTGGCTATTAAAATTACTACAATCCATAAGTAAATAATTAAATACATTACAGTATTAGGACTCACAATAGTTAGCACAGTGCAACAGATTTTCCCAGGAGGTTGTTTGATAGCTGGAGTGAGAATTGAAGTCATGTATTTTTTTGTTTGTAGATTTGCTGTTCAGTTTCTGGAAACTGTTAAGCCAACCTTAACGCTTATTATGCATTTTATTGTATCTTTCCAGAGCGGCAATGAATAACATTCAGCAGTTGATTATGATTTTAAACTCAGCACCTGATAAACCATCAGATATTCTCATCAAATATTTCAATGTAAGTGATTACAAGTAAGATCTGTGAAAAATTCTTGAAATTATCACTCAAGTGAAATATACACCTGTAGATCTGATGTGCATATTTTGGAAAGCTCCTTTATTAACTTTTTGAAGAAGTGCATTTTAATTGGGATGGGTTAAATGTAATTTCTCATTTTAGAAAGCAGTTCTATCTAACTGATGTGCACTGGAACCTTATGAGTGCCTAAATATTTTTGTTACTGCACTAAATATTAAAGTTAATTTATGTATGTCTTGGATGGAAAAAGAAGGGGATATAAAAGAGAGATGAAGAAGAGTATGTACTCAAAGGATTTCATATCTACATTCAGCAGCTTAAGCATATTTCTGACTTTAAATACATTAATGTTGATGCTACTGCTCATGTATTAATTGGGTTAGTTGCAGTTAGTTGTGTGTGAGACATGAAGTTGTAGGTACTGGAAACTGGTGGGTGTATACAATGATTCTATCTTTCTTTAAATACTCCACTTTTATTTGTGCTGATGAGCTGATTGAGTGATGTTACGAAATGAAGCAGGACTAATGTGGTGAAATTATTAAAATGTTTTTGAAGTAAAATGTCTTTGCCTTTCTTTCTCCTATGTTCCTTCCTGTACTTCATTAGAATTGCACAGTGAACCCTAAGGATAGTATCCTGAAAAGAGTGGAAAGTTTTGAGCACATCTTCAAAAAGAACTTTGCTGAAGCAGTTGGACAGGGATGGGCTGAAATTGGCTCACAGGTAAGTAGCAGTTGGGTTTGAGTCTTATTCATTTGAACTCTTACTACTACCTAATGCAAGACTTGACTTACAGACTGTTCTCATTCAGTGCAGGTCAGTCATGGTAAACAGTAACTATTCTTTTCCAACTGAGGAATGGGCAGGTATTTTTCTCTAAAGCACTGTAAAGATGGTCTTTAACAAATTCCTCTTAATCTATAAGGATCAACATGAACTGGGTGGAAATAGGTTGGAAATATTTTATTGAAGAATGAAAATTACTGGGCAAAATATATTTAGTGAAACATCTGTTTGCATTCATTAAGGTAACCGTCTAAAACTGCAAAAGGTGACTCACTTCCTCATAAAATCAGTAGGGCAGCTGTGCTTTCCACAAGAATTTTTGAAAATAAATCCAACCAAGTTTGTACTTGACAGTCTCCTTCCTGTCTGTCAGCCCTGCTTTTTGTCCTGTTAACTGTGAATCAACATACACACTTGGTTAAGTCTTCATGTGGTTAGGGTAGTCCCACACCTTAGTAGCCTTTGAGGCCTCTCCAGTGCTACTGGCAAATGGAACTGGGGGCAATAACTTCTTTACAGTGGCTCAGTCAAAAACCAGAATTGTTCTGAGTTGTTGAAACACAAGAGTCTCCCTGTTGTACTCTGTTAAATTGTGTAATATTCTTGAATTTCTTCATCCAACAGAGATACAAGCTTGGAGTACGTCTCTATTACAGAGTAATGGAGTCTATGCTGAAGTCGGTAAGTTTAGTACTGGTAGCTTTGTCCTGGGAGGCATTTAGAAATCCAAAGTATATTCACAAGTTTGGTCTGATTTATATGTTTCAGGAGGAGGAACGTCTCTCAGTGCAGAACTTCAGGTACATGCCCCTAACTTGTTACTGAAATCTGGTATTTTAGTCTTAGGACAAGTACTAATAACTTCTTTCTCCTTAGCCAACTTCTGAATGATAACATCTTCCACACGTCTCTTCTGGCTTGTGCTGTTGAGGTTGTCATGGCTACATATGGCAGTAAGTTAAACCTAAAGTCCTTAAATAGCATTGTTATTTATTGATAATTATTTCTGTCTATTTAATATGTAAGATAGTCACTAGCAAAAAAAAAAGCTCACTGAAGTGTCTGAACTAGCTATAATTCAATAAATACAAAAGAAGCATCAAAAGTGAAAGAATGTAGTACTTTTGATAATTTTAGTCCATTTTCCCTGCAGGAAATGCTTCACAAAGTGATGGCACCAGTGCTGAAACAGACTTGTCTTTCCCATGGATTCTCAATGTATTTGGCTTAAAAGCTTTTGACTTCTACAAGGTGATCGAAAGCTTTATTAAAGCAGAGCCAAGCCTAACAAGGGAGATGATAAAGCACCTCGAACGCTGTGAGCATCGAATTATGGAGTCTCTTGCTTGGCAGTCTGTAAGTAATGCTTTAAAGTTGTATTTGCCCTTGTATAACATGCTTACCTAGATAAAAAGAAATCACACCCAACTTTCTAAAGTAAGTTGTAGTCTTGCTGAGATTTATTTCTAGGTAAATAAATTACAAGACTAGAAGAGGACTGGTTTTGGCATGTCTTCAGGTTTGGGAAAAAAGGAAGAAGTTGACATAGCTCTGCTGATTTATGTGGTTGTAAGCCAACATCATCTTAGTAGTCTGACATGAATCATAAGGGTAATATCCTTAAACAGTATTTTGGTACCAAAGTCAAGGTAATAAATTCTACGATTTTATTTGTAAGTTAATTTTTACCCAGTTGCTATTCCTACTTGGCAGTAGTGGCTTACTTCTGGGCATCTGATATGTTTAATATCTATGTTAGTGTAGTAGTAGATATGTTAGTAGTACTTAAAATATTGGTGTGCATTGTCCTTTGCACTTCAGTCACTTTGGTATGTTTGGATGTCATTAAAATAAAAGGCTAAAAAGTTGGGTTTGGTTTTTTAGTCTGAATTTCAGTTAAAAAAATGGTTTCTTTTCAGTACTAAGTACTTATAAACCAAAAATATGCTATTTATGCCACAAAACCAGGTGTGTATGAAGACTGATAATTTTGACCAAAGAGACATAAAGCAGCTGTTTAAGAACTCATCCCATATCTTTCAGTTTTGTAAAGTTGAAAAAACATGGTATGCTGTAGGTAATGGAATAGTTTAATGATTGTTGTAATTTAACCCAGGCAGCCACCGAACACCAAACAGCCACTTGCTCACTTCCCCACTGGCAGCGTGGGGGAGAGAATTGGAAGAGTAAAAGCTAGAAAAACTAGTGGGCTGAGATAAAGGTAGTTTAATAGAGAAAGCAAAAGCTTCACACACAAGCAAAGCAAAACAAGGAATTAATTCACTGCTTCCCATGGGCAGGAGGTGTTCAGCCATCTCTGGGAGAGCAGGGCCCCATGACATGTAGTGGTTCCTAGGGAAGAGAAACACCATCACTCCAGATGTTCCCCATTCCTCCTTCTTCCTTCCACCTTACATACTGAGCATGATGCCATATGGTGTGGAATATCCCTTTGATCAGTTTGGGTCACCTGTCCTGGCTGTGTCTCCTCCCAGTCTGCTGTGCACCCCCAACTTACTTGCCAGTGTGGCAGTATGGGAAGCAGCAAAGGCTTTGGCTCTATGTAAGCTCTGCTCAGCAAGAACAAAAACATACCTGTATTATCAACCTTGTGTTCAGCACAAATCCTAAACATAGCCCCGTACTAGCTACCGTTTCAGCCCAAACCAGCACAATGGTGAAGCAGGTTTTCTTTTCAGGGTAATCTGTGTTTGGTTTCTGTATGACTTGAGAGTGTAAAGTTAACTGTTCTCTTGAGTGGGTGATGCTTTACCAGGCTGTGGGGTTATGCTCACAGATTCAAGGAGCATTGTTGTGCATGAGCAGCAGGAGCCCCATCTAGCTCAGGAGAAGCATGCTGGCCTCAGGGTAGTATGGAACTTAATTGCCTTGCTTCAAGGTGAGTCTAGTGGAGCGCCTTGTGCCAACTAGCCCTTGCCACTGAATTTTCCTTGTTGACCAAGTCAGTTGGGCACATGTGGCTAATATGCTTTGTTATGATGGTGATCTTTCCATTGAGGGAACCAAGACTTGTATATCCAGCTCCACATTTCATCACCACTACCACTCTGTATGTGCCCCAGGATTTCTGGTGCAGTGCTATAGCTGCTGTACCAGTGTAAATTATGCATGATTGATGGCTTGGGAAATGCCAATGGCTTCTCCATTGCTACATAAATTTCTTGGGTTTTTGCTGTTGTTTGAGTAAGGTGGCCTGAAATCACTTGAGTCTTGAATGCATTTTATCAGAGCCTAGAGAAACAGGGGGAAGGGGGCAGTATTTCAAGAGGCAGACAGTAATTTTAAGAAACTTGCAGGCATATACAAAATGTTTGTTTGGGAATTGTAACCTTCAGAGGGCAGAAGACAGAGGTAAAAATACTAGGTTTGACTTTCTACAAGCAAGAAGTGGCTCCCGCGGCCTTCTGCAAACCAGTTTCAAGCCTGTTTACTGGTCAGCAGTAAGCCATATCTACCAATTTCTACCCAATAATTCAAGTACCTCATGCAGATGGTCTGATTCAGACTTGGGCTTTCAGACTGGAATCTGAAGAGTTATGTTTTCAAAAATTACAGGTGTTACAGGCTTTTGTGAAAGGAGTTATAATGTCAACAACAAGCACAGGATTATTTTGGGATTTTTTTGAGCGCTCTGTTTGAATGTATTGAATCTCTCTTCTTGAGCTTCTGGAGGTGTATGTTTGGTACTGTTTTGGGATGGCTTACATAGCTGGTTTGGGTGTTAACAGTGTGGAATATTTCAGTTGGAAGGAACCTACAATGGTCATCTAGTGCTGGAGAAATATGTGGAGTGGAGCCCAGTGGAGGGGCTGAAAAGAAATTTGCTGGACATATATCCAAGGGCTCTGCTGTTTCATTGACTTACATGTCACGTCTCACCTGGGTCTCCCCAAGCTCAGGACAGTGAGTGTCTCCTACCGTTAGAGGTCTGGCACTAGAGGGCACAGCAGCTGTGGCAGTCAGGACAGGCACCCCAAGATCCTGTGCTTACCTCCATCGCCTCCTCTGGCTGCCCAAGAGGGAAGGGCTGTGAGTTGTAAGCAGCAGAGCGCTCAGTGGGTGGCTCAGGAGAGGAGTAGTGAGACACTGTCTTCTGTCACTGACTTCAGAGGGTGTTGAGGTGTCCCAGAAAGGCTCAGCTAGTGAACAAAGAAATGGTTTACCTTATTCTTCTGCAGATCCTTACCTGGGTATCGTCTCCCTGTAGTGGTATAGAAGGCTTACAAGTATCTGCTTAATTAGCAATTCCCTCAAGAATGGATAAGCAATTAGAGAAGGGTAGTTCCTACCAGTGAATACCTCAACCTCCCAAGAGTTGATAAAGGAGAGAAAAGCCAGATGCCTTCTTACTCATAAAGAAGGTCTCACCATAAGTGATTGCTTTGGGTTAATTTAAAACAAAGTACCTGATAGTCTGAGAAAGGTGGAATCTCGAGAAGATTTAAATTTCCTGATATGGTTAGAGAATATATTTTTTCCCCAAAAGTGTTAAAATGAAGAAAAGGATGGAATGAGTAAAGCTTATGCAAAAAAACCAAAATCTACCTTGGTAAATAAGAGAAGAAATTTTGAAAAATACTTATTTACAAATATTTGCATAATGCAACTCTGATTTCCCCCCCTTATTTGCCATGTATTTTTGTTTAGTTTTTGCCTCCCCCACCCTCCCAGACAGTGAATCTCATTAGAAGGCTTGGCTGCTTTTTGGAAAGTTTAAGTCTGTATTTATCCAGTCTTTCTTCATTCTCCTGACTGCTTTACGAAGCAGGACTTCAAAAAGAGATTTAAAAGGATTGAGCAATTTAATACAGAATAGCTTGAATTTATTGTAGTTTACTTGTCACAGAGCTTTTGTGAGGAACAATATCTTGCATAATTTCTCTGAAGAAAAAGGTCTTAAATGCATGACCTTTATCTGACTTTGGAAGCTGTATCAAATGGGTGTGAAAGATTCTCTTTCTTACTGGTATTTGAAGATAATGTATCACTCCTTAGCTAGTTATTGTGAATATGTTTGTTGCTTCTGCATAGCTAGCTGATTTAGTCATCTGTACTGTAGGAAGGAAATGAAACTTTTCTAGGTCATCCTTTCTTTTAACAACAACAACAAAAAAGCATAGCCAGACACAATAAAGATTGAAAAACAATTGAAGGCTCTTCTAAATATTTCTTGATTTTTAAAAGGGACAAGTACACACTGACTAAATCATGTGGAGAGTATTTCCTTTTCCTTAAATCCTGATTGAACCCTGAAAGGAAGAGCCCCATTTACCCACTGAAGTATTTACCAGTGAGGTTATTATGCTCCAGATTAGGTTTATGTGGAGGTCAGTTTAGAATATATTAATAATGCTGCATAAATTTTATTTGCAAAATAGAAATATACTGTACAGTATTGTTTCTGTACTGTAGAACATTTGTGTTCACAGTATTTTGGGCACTATTTTGATTTCGTAACTTTAAATAAAGGGAACTGAAATCACTTTAGATTCAAAGATGCTGATAGCCTTTGCTTCATTTTTATCCTGTCGACAGAAATATGATTTAAACCATGCCATAGTTAGAATCTGTTTCCCAGGAAAGGGATAGCTTGTTACCTGCCAGCCTGGAGTGCATGCTCAGCCTTTTCCATAATTCTGTCAAATCAGTTTCTCCTGTGGCCAGTCAAAAAGGTAATGATTTTGAATATCTCAAATGAAGGTTGGGACAGGTTCCAGAATACCTGAATTTCCCTGAGAGAAAGTCCTGTCAACTGCCATGCCACATCCTTGGCTAAAGTGTTGCTGGTTGCTGCAGTGTGTTAGGAATAAACAAGGAAGAACAGGTTTTCAGTGCAAGCAAATCAGACACAATCTATCAGGTTTTGATGTGTTTCGAGTGAAATATCTCTAATATCTGAAATGCATTTGTTTCTGGGAAAAGTGTGATTTTTAGTTTGGGTTTGTTTGTTTTTGGTTTGGTTTTTTTTGCTGTGTCATTCATGAAAGTAAACACCTATTGGAGTATCTTTGTTATCTGTATCTGCAAAGCAATCCAGCTCTTTTTCCCTGCCTGTCAGCTTCCATTCTGCTCACAAGCTCTGGAGGGGGAGGAACAAATGAGGTATTACATTTTTCATGCTGCTGTTAGAGAATGCTCTTCCTGCAAATGCCCTTCCACGTGTACAGTAGGTGCAGAGTGTAGAGAATACACATGTTCTAATTCCTCACATTTGGCATACTTCTTAACTCATCTGGGTGAGCATTAGGAATCCAAGGGGTATTCCTCATACGACTGCAGTTGTGAAAGGTTAGGTGGTAGCTTTTGCTGTTAACAGGGATGAGGGTCAGCCGCATCACCTCCTGCAGTCCCACAAGAGCCCAGAACAGAACATGAAGGTTCACTGTGGCAGGCTGAAGGGAGTTGATTCTCAGCCTGATTTGGTCTGCTAGCTTGAACTGTGGTTTTGGTGGGGGTTTTTTTTGTGTGAGAAACAAACAGATATTGAACCTAAGCAATGCATGACACTCCAGCTGTTGACACTGTAGCCTTCTTTGTAACACTTGCTGTCCTAATTAGTGTTTGTATTTTTCAAAGGAAGAAGGAAC
The DNA here is from genome assembly GCF_000695815.1 of Acanthisitta chloris. Classification (NCBI taxonomy): domain Eukaryota; kingdom Metazoa; phylum Chordata; class Aves; order Passeriformes; family Acanthisittidae; genus Acanthisitta; species Acanthisitta chloris. The sequence continues at coordinate 31,666 of NW_008660803.1, forward strand.
ACCAGTATTCGCATGTGTTGGGATTTAGACTTGTGATGTGGTTTTGAGTTTTAATGACTGATGCAAGATAAAGATGGCTCTACAAAGTTCTCTTAATGGTGAAAATGTGTCCAGAAGTAGGCAAGCATGCTTTGCATTATTTGTAACTTCTTCCATGTAAAACTTCTTCCTAAACTGTTCTCCATAATGCTTCTCCTTTATTAGCTGCTGCATCTCTGTGGTTTCTACTGTCAATTAGACATTTACAATGAAATCTGCAGTATTGTTTTATCTTGTATTGTTGATGTAACGTAATTCAATGTGCGTAATAAGTATTTGTCAACTAACTATGTAGTTAATGTTTATACCTCATCCCACACCAAAGACTTCTTTTGATTTTAAATTACGCAGCTCATTGTGGCAGAAATGCCTTCCTGATGAAAACCATGTATTCCCAAAGAATATATTATTGCATTAATATGACAAACTCACTGAGCTGGAATAACAGGAGTAAGGAGAAAAATATTAAATAGATATGTTTAAGATTTGCCTAAAAAGTGCAAGATAAGTCCAGGTCAGGGTAATGATGTGAGCAGTTACAGGTCAGCAGGTACTCCTTAAAACTTTGGTATAGTACAGCCTTAGCTATGCAGCCTCCTTGTCTTTGATTGTCCAGGGATAACTCCACACTTATTGTGGAGCTCACTGTACTCGACTGCTTAGTGCTTGTTTTCTGGGATGCAGTGTACAACTTCAAATCAGGTTTCTGTGCTTCTTGCAAGGAGGAATTCAGCATCTAGGAATGGGAGTTAGTATATTTTCTTGTGATGTGTATCATTGTCAGTAGAGATTTCTATTAGGTTTATGTCTGAAGTTCTACACCTCTTCTGGAGGTAGGTGTCTACATGCAGTTTCACGTTCTTTGATTTCAACATCTTAAGTAATTCCTTTTAAAACAAGAAGTAGTAGGAATGGTCATACTGTCAGTATTTTATATATTAGGTTATTGGATAAGTTGTTGACTGTTGTGTTGAAAGAATTAATCTAAAAATCTTATTGACAGGCAGCCAAGTAAGGCCAAGTGGCAAGGGCTGGGTATTGGAGCTGACTCTGTACTACTAACCTTGAAGGGTCAATAGTTTGGGCTTCAGTGTTGCCTCACAGCCGTTAGGGGTGTTTCATTGGTAACGTGTTCCCTGGCCTGTTTTGGCATTTGTCAGCTCTCCTCTGGGCAATGCCTAGGCAAGATTTTCGGCATAATGTGGCTCAGGGTCTATTTTCAACTGCTGGTATGGATTAGCAGTGGAGAATGTTTAGCAATGTGGGTGCAAGCTGTGCTTTGCCACTTGCCCTCCAGGCCTTAGAACAGGCTGTGGCGTGTTGTATTACCAACCACAGATGTAGTCGTGGGCTCAGCCACAGGAGTGACTTCAGTGCAGGCAAATGAGTCACGCGTTCCTGTGCTGGCTTTGCTCTAGGCTCCAGGACTTGTACGTGTTTCTGCACAGCAGCTGGCTTCTCTTGGAAAAGCTGGGCTATGTCAGACATCATACTCCTTTCATGCCTACTAAATTTTGCCTTTCCTCAGATACAGAATACCTAATTTGTGAATGAGGGACAGCCTTAGGCACACAAAAAGTGATTGGCATATCCAGAACAACAACATTTGCAAACATGATCACTGGCAGGATGTGAACTACTTAAGGAGCTTCACTGATGTAAAGACAGGAACCTCAGGAATTGCAGATGGCAGATTTGCTCTTGCAGGCATCGCTCATTTCCTGTGATCTTCTGGATTTCAGGCACCTAGTATCCTGTTTCAGTGTGGATGTTGCTATGGACAGTGATTTCTAATATGGAATTTTCTAGTTTTCCTGGCAAGGGAAAGAATGTGCTAAGGATCACCAGAAGATGCCATTTCACATGCTCACCATACTCCTCCTGGCAAAGTTACATTAGGAGGGTATAGCTTTAACTTTAAAAAAGGAACTGAGAACATACTTGAGGTTTTCTGTCTGTACATACTAAATATATTTCTGCTTGCATTGTGAGTGTGTTCCAGAAGCACGTGGGATGAGAGGGAGGTCATTACCATCACTGCTGCTTGGCATGATAGTGATAAAGGCTCATACTGGTTCTTCTGCATGTCCTGTTTAAAATTTTTTTCAGGTTATGATGTTTCAGTTGTCATAGCTGTGGCTGGAAAGCCTTCTATGATTTTGCCTTTAGCATGCAGGGCACAGTCTTAAGTCTGTAAGATGGTTGCTTTAGGGTATTTGTGAATATACCATACAGTGTAATATATAGATATATTTATACTTATGTGTTTTTTATTTTGAGAATATACACACACACTTTTAGTAAACGTAAGAGGTATTTCTCCCATGCCTGAAGAGTTTCCTTTGACAGAAATAGTGCCTTGCTTTTGAGGCTTGAAACTTTTATTTGAACAGCTGAAGGCAAGTCGAAAAAACCAGGAAGAACACCAAATGATAGTCTTTGCTGTCTGCACCATCACTTTGAAAATCTTCCCTGCCACTCCTGTTTATTGTGAGGATGACTCAAGCTATTATTCATTCTTGGGTGTTACCATGCAAGCAAATCCTCTAGGCTACTGGAAGTAAAACCAGAGTGCTTAAAACTGAGGTCCTGTGTTTCCTGCTTCTTTGTGTGTCGACAGTGTGTTCACTTCTTTGTAGGCATGCACTAAGTGTACAAAACACTCATTAGGCCTGTAAGATATTGCTTATGTTAGCACAGTATTAATGAGCTTATCTGGTGCAGGTATACCAAGTCAGCCCACCCCTTAAGATGCTTTTGATTCAAGTACAAACATGACCAAAGGGATTACCCAAGACACAGCAACTATGTGGAGTTTTCATTCTGTGAAATTTAGTTGCCATTCATGATTAAGAATTTAAGTTTTTCCCCATTTCATCTGCTGCTTTAAAGTATAGATTTTCTCTGATTAGGGAGATAGGAGTCCTACTTCTGTAACTCCTACACTCCCTCTGTACTTGGGATGGAGTTGCACTTTCAGAAAGTAATTCATTGTATCTATTTTAAACAGATATTTTACAATGGGATTATTCACTTTCCACTGAGTGTAGACAGCATCTGTCTCAATGACAAATCTAAACTAGATCTATAATGTTTGTCTGTTAAGGTTAGTAGAAGTGAATCATATGTTTAATTTTAATTGCCAGAACTGCATTTTCCCCTTCCTTTCAGCATGAGTGGGACATTAACAAGAGGTAGTTGAATAATTATGCCTAGCTTTGCTGTAGGTGGCTACTTGTGCTGTGTATCTTGCCTGTAGTCTCTGTTGTGGTTTCTGTTCACATGGAGGTCATGTATTGTTACCAGTATGGGTACAGAATCAGAGCTGGTGTCAGGATCTCTCTGGTTGTAGATTTACAGCTGTAATAGGGAGCTGGGTTTAGAGGCTGTGCTCAGTGGAGCTGCCAGCTCTGTTGGTGCAGATCTCACCTGTCTCTACAGCAGTCCCAAGTACAGAGTTAGACACAAATAAATCTGTGTTAACATGATAGGCTTTTAGTCTTTTTTCCTTAAGGTTGCCCTTTGTAACATTTTAACAAGGAATATTGAAATAGTTTTCTGGGAATCCTTGCTTTTCAGGTTTTTCTGGGTTTGGGTGGTTTTTTTTTCATATTGTCCAGTGTTTTGGTGGTTGCATCACAGCTGTAGGACCTAGGGTTCCTACTCTCTTTCTAGATAGTTTGAACTTCAGCTATTCATCCTGCAATGTTGAAATATCTGCATTGTAAAGACTTTGTAGGAAGGCATTGATGTTGCTCATGAGGGAAAAATACATTAGAATTCAGGGAGATACATTTGCAGTTCTTTAGTTTTGTAAAATACTGCTGAATTGTGCCAAATTTGATACGGCTATCTCCTTAAGTACAAAAGCAAATAACACTTGGGTTCCATTCTGTGGCTCTATCCCTGTTGCTTCTTCCTTGGATGGGATTACGCTGTCCAACTTTGTAGTTTTATAAATCTCTGTGGTGAAACAAAACTGGTAAAATGGGTGGAATGAAGTTTTGGTGGGTTTTGGTTTGTTTTTGTCTCAACTTATTTTATCTGAGGCACAGTCTTGAATAACTGTCATAAGTTTTTTATGGCACTTTTTATTGTTACTGTGTCATTTGAGCCATTCTGTTGCTAACCTTTCTATAGAAGATAAAATCAGCCTCTGTTAAGAAGAAAAGTTGGTGCCAAACATTCTCATGTGCAAGGCTTGTTTTTTTTTCCCCCAGCTGTATGCTCAATTTTCAAGCTTTTAAGGGGATAACAGTATCATGTCAAACTTAAACTGCCAAATTATATGTTATTGGAGGTGGGTTTTTTTCCTCTCTGCTTGCTGCACTTTCTGTAAATTATTGCATACATAAATGCATGGGTTTTGCTCTGACTTGGTTTTTTTGGTAGGCCAAGTAAATGCTTTTGTGCCTGTTTTTATACTGTGTAAATATACAGCATTTCAGTTATACATTTGTATCGCTGAGTATGTCTTACAGTAAGTTTCCAGTAATAATCAGTCTTTGTCAGGGATTAAGATCCCCCTGTTCACAGCTGTTGAGTAGGCATAGTGTTCACCATCCTCCAGAAAGATAATCCTTCTAGGTTTTCTTGAAGCTCTTCATTTGGGCTGGGTTTGCTTGTCAGAATGAGTTAGGCACAAGCTGGTAAGTTCGTACAGTACAGCTGAATGCAGAGCCATTAATCTCTGGACCTGTGTGCATGGTGTTCTCCTGAACCCGTGAGCAGAGACACAAGTCTAACCCAGTTAAACTTTACCTAATCTGAACTTGTCTTGTGTGGTAAGTACCTGGACTGTCAGCATCCTGTCCTTTCCATGCAGGAATTAGCCTGCCCAAACCAGAGCCTGTGCTTGGCATGCTCTGTGTGCCTTCTGCACCTTCCAGCAGCTCGGAGGAACTTGCAGATCTGGACAGCAATAGGTGCTGATTGGTTTTTTTTTTTCATTTACCACTCATGGGAGCATGTGAAACACAATGTGTGAATGCAGTATAGATGGTAAAGTTTCTTTCACACATAAGAGGTGTGAAATAATTTAAGTAAACAAGTAGATCAACAGTCTTCTGATTTGATTTCATTAATGAAACAAATCTTTTTTAAAGAGGCAGATATTTTGCTACTTGCTTCACCATCTGTATGTGCATTTTTCCCATGTTTTGCTATATGCTTAACAAATTTCTCCCTTAAGAAATACGTCATGGGTACCCGATGTACCCAAAATGTCATGGGTACCTTTTTCATTACGTTATTGAAAGCATCAAAGGTTTTGGGGTGGTTTTTTTATAGATTATTTCAACTTTAGTCAAGGATGCTTCTGTGAGTGGTAAATTTTTTGTAATCTGGTATCACTCCTCAGTGACCAGGATTGTCCTCAGTTATTATTACATTAACAGTTGCTTTTAGAAAGTGCTTACCAGGACAAACTTCCACAAATTATTAAATCTGATAATGTTGCATGATTTTATAGAAGGATAAAGACTTATAACTACTGTGTACAATTGTCTTCCTTTCATAAAGCAGCAGTATTTGCAGAATTCATCTGAAAAGCAGAGCAGTTAACATAGCCACAGTTGTTTCCATGTGAGATAGACTTAATATTCCCAAGATAATGGAATTAATTTTTGGTGCCTCCTGTTACTAGCATTGTTAGTTAAGATTTTTCTTCTTTGAGGCAGGAACTCGCTGTTTAAAAAAGGTAGAGTTAGGGCAAATCTGAAAGCTATGTGTATGTAAAAACAGTCTTTATCTCATCGCAAAAGGATAAGAACTTCTTGCTGGAGGCCTTCCTTTGTCGTTGCTTGTGGTTTTAATTCTCAAGTTGAAACTGTAGAAAACTTCTCTTCTTACTGCAGGACAGCTTTTAGTTTTGTTAGATCTAGAGCGGGCTAGAGGTTTTTATTGTTTTTAATTTTGTGGTAAGTTGAGTTTTCTGTCGGGAAAAACTGGGCTCGCTTTACGAGCAGCTGTATAACAGGCACTGGATGGGGGGAAGGTGATAAGTGTGTGAAAGGTTTCAGTGTTGAACCAGAATTAGAGGATTAGAACAAACTCCTCCATCCAACTTCTTGCAGAGGTATTAGACAGTGCGAGCATGGCTTTCTGAATTGGCATTCATCTCAAATGAGCTCTATTGGGTATGTTCTGAAAACTTGCTAATTCAGTGATTCAGTTGTATTTATGCCATGTTTTCAGTGTTCTGATATTGGATAATAAGTGCAACCCAGGCATTTATATCTTCTAGATTTAGAATCATTGTGATTTACTTTTTGCCTTAGCTTTTGAAATGTATCCTCTTTCATTTTGTCAGTGGGGTTTAAATGCCAGAAACCCTGAGGTGTAGGAGATAATAGTTTAACAAAAACGGGAACTTGTCTGGATTTACAGGTCTGCCCAGGTGCAAGAACCTTATAATATTACATTTACTGCTGGCAAAGTATGAACAAATTGTTCTTCATTTGTAAAACTCATAGAAAATAACTTGAAAGAATAAGTAAGGCTAGAGGATATTGTGGTCAGCTGGGATTTTCAAAATTATCTGTCTCAAAGCGAACCTTACTGGGTTCTCTCTAATTCCAGTGGAGTTCTTTGTATAATTCTGAAAAGTCTTGTCTTTGATGTTAGGTGAAATTACAAATGAAAATCACTTTCCCATTTGCAAGAGATGACGGAAGACTATATAATCAGGAGTGATATGGAAAGACTGAATGGCAGTCTAGTGCTCCTTGCCCCTTTCAGTTTTCCCCTGCTTTTATTTTTATACTAAGTATGCATTTTATGCATTCTGCAGATGAAGAAATGAGACTGCAAAGAACAGATTTGTAGGCTTTGATCCTAAAATGGAACTCCTGGTGCCCCCTGTGCAGCTATATGAGTAAAAACAATGCACTTTCAGGAAGTACTGGTTGCAACACATTCAGATCCTCAGGAGCTCTGACAGTATAAGCCTCTTGTATTTGAGATGCCTTGGCATGACTTAGGAGCATAATTCATCTAGATTTTAAATTTTAATTTTGGCATAAAACTTTGCCAGAGAGACAGAAGAGTTGGTATCAAAGGCAGGAGTAGAGGGAGGGAGTGTGTCTGTTCAGGGATGCACCAGTGAAAACATGGCTCCATCCACAGCTCTCCAGGATAATCTTGTTGCTGAACCAGAAAAGGTGGAGAAAACCTCATTCAGTCCTGAATAGCTGGTACCTTGGCTTTGTATCAGCTTGTTGTGGGTGGTGCAGGTTCACTTCCCCTCTTCTGAATCAGATCTGGAATTTTTCAAGTAAATGTCAGATTATCTAAATTACACATGATGATTTTTGACTGTGTTGTTGTTTGGGGCTTTTTTGTTGGGCTGTTTGCTTTTTTGTTTCCCCCCTGTGGAAAGAAGTATAATAAAAAATACAAAGTTTCCCCAAATAGTGTTGGGATATTGAGCTGTTAACTGATCAGAAAGCTGTTGCACTGTGCTGTTGCAAAAAGCAGAAGCTGCTGCCCTGGAGAGTGAGTGAAAGGCAGAAAGAGCTGCTGTCTGCTTCTCCAGACTACTTGAGTTAATGCACCAAGGAAAGTCTGGTGTCTACATGTGACTTTATCTGAAAATACAAAGTTTCCCCAAATAGTGTTGGGATATTGAGCTGTTAACTGATCAGAAAGCTGTTGCACTGTGCTGTTGCAAAAAGCAGAAGCTGCTGCCCTGGAGAGTGAGTGAAAGGCAGAAAGAGCTGCTGTCTGCTTCTCCAGACTACTTGAGTTAATGCACCAAGGAAAGTCTGGTGTCTACATGTGACTTTATCTGCTTGTTCTGCTTTTAAGTCAGTGATTTGTATTTTTTTTTTTTGTTTTCCCCTGCAGATTTGTAACCTGGGTAGCTTCTCTTTGCCAGGGTGAGGCTCTGGGGTGCTCACTACTGTAATGTAGAGGTGTTGCTAAGCAAGTTGTCATTCAACTGAGTAACAGCTTTGACAAACTTGAGGGGAGTAGTAGCCTAGAAATAAAGCCCAACAGTGGCATTAAAGGCTTTTGTCTCACAATCTTTGGAAGGAGTCTGATATTAAACAAGCTCCAGAGAGAGATGCATTGAGGCATTAGGGATACATATCTGGTTTTGAACTTTGGATTTGTCAGTGATGTATGGAAAATGTACAGAATTTCTGTTCATGCAGGCAGGGAGTTTCGTGTGTTTTCCTGAAGTCAGATATGAATCAGAATAATTTAGGATTCCCAACAAAAATAATTTCCTATTTTCACATATTATGCACATGTTTATAGCTAAGCTATCTTTGTAGCTTAACCTCATCCTATTTTAATTTTCCTTTCATAAGTCGTGTGGGTAAAGATTGACAATGCTGTTAAATTTAAAATTGAATCGACACTAGTTTCTAGCAGTCTTTGAGTAACTCAGTTTCCCAGGAGTAGGAGGCAATGTGTGGCTGATTTATAACAATTAAATAAAAGCTTTGCAAAGAGAAGTAAAACCAACCAGCTAGCGTGTTGTTTACTCTGATGGCTCAGTATGCATTTTTTTAAACATTTATTCACACTTCCATATACAGCCCTGCAGTAAAAATGCTCAGTGCTGTATCTGTGTTGCAGATGACTGCTCTAGATCTAAAGTGTAAATTAATTTCAACTCAGTTCATATTCTTGACTCCATGGTTTTCAGGGAGGAAAAAAACCCAACACTTAATTTTGACCTTCTAAATATTTATTTTATTTTACAGTGATGTTAAATTAACTTTGAAGAAAATGTGCACAATGTTCTAGTAGCTGGAAAACAGATATAGCAAGATGTTTTAAAGCACTTTTATCTATATATTCCTGTTTGTAACATTAATATATGTAGACTCTTCCTTTTACATGGTGCTGACTTTTCAGAGTGTCTCAATTAATTTTTTGCCAGCACATAGCCCCAAGTACTTTATTATTATGCTTTTTAAAGTTTGAAAGAAACTAGCATTTCAAATTTTAAATGCTTGTGTTAAAATTATTTATAGGACACAAAAATTGAGAGGAAGTTGCACTCCAAAAATTACTGGCTTGAATTTCTTTATTGGATACCAAATAATTTCGTGGAAGAAATATTTGAGTTGATGCACATGTTCATGTCCAGTTAGCAAAGGTGATTTTTTTCTAAGAAACTCCTTTGAGGTCAAATTATTCAGAGGATGTTGTTTTCCTCAAAAGTTATGCTGAGTTGAAGAACTTTTTGCACAAGGGTTTAATAGAGTGGTACTGTACCTAAAGCAGTACCTTCAGTCATCAGAGGTTATTTTGTTTTAGTTACACAGGCATCTGAGACAGAGGTGAGAAGAAAAACCAATTTGTCTTTTCCAAATGCTCTAAACTACCAGAAGATTTAATTGCTTTATGGTGGCCAGACTTGTGGAGAGAGCATATGTTTTTATCAGATAAATGTGGGAGAAACAAAGTTCTTGTAACCCATTGATTGAAACCTCCTATGAACGTAATGGTCCCTCAGAAGGAAGGTGCAGGGAGAAGGACAGGAGGGAGGGGTGAGAGAGAGGAAACTCTGGAGCAGGCACAGTACCTGAAGTGATAATGCTGACTATGGGACAGTTTACCTCAGCAGCTGGATCCTGCAGGTAGCTTCACCCCCATCCTCAGTAACTTGGAAACTGATATAATTATTAGAAATGAACAATTGTTTTAACTTGAGGGGGGAGAAAAAACCCAACCTACTTTTTCATTTGTGTTTGACTTGACAAACACTCTTTGGACTTTGCTTAACCTAATCTAAACACAGAAGTTCATTTCTAACATACAGTCTGTCAGAACAGACCTTTGACATAAATTCTTAAAATACTTGTTCAATGTGCTTTATGCTTAACACTTTTACAGTCTTGTCATAAACTTTTCAGATATGAAGCAAGTGTAATATTTACATATCAGAATGTGTCCACAGCTGAAGCAATGTGAAAGCTTCTAATTCCAGTTTAGTCCCAGTAGTCTCTTAATATAGTTTATATTGTAGAGTCACTGTCAAATATTTTTGTCTTTATGGTCTGAAGGCTGTGTTGAATGAAGCTTTCTGGAACTGACCTTTCAGAGAATCTGATGTCCCGTGATCTCGTGGACCGATTCTTTTTTATTGAATTTTGGATTGTATCCGATGTGAAGTAATAGACTATAGGGTCAAAGCAGCAGTTTGAAACAGCAATGCACAGAGTGATGGGGTACATAGTCCTGACTGCAGTTACCACTGAGCAATTAATCCACGTCTGTGTTCTCATAAGGGAGTAAAGTATTAAGGTAACATTATAAGGCACAAAGCAGAAGCAGAATATCACCAAATGGACAAAAATCATTTTGAGTACCTTTTTCTTGCTTAGTTTATTCCGGCTTAATGTAAGTGGTCTATTCAAAGTCCGTAGGACCATAGTAGAGCAGGTCACGTTCAGGGTGAGTGGAATAAAAAACCCAACTGTTTCAATGAAGATGACGATCCGGGACAGGTAGGTTTTCCACGTGTCCTCTGAAAAGTTTTCGAAGCACGTCCTCTGTTGAGTATCATTGCGGCCGTTCGTAGACCGGAAGAAGCTTGCGGGTGTGCTGCCTGCTAACACCGTTATCCACACTGCCACACAGACAATTTTTGCATTCCTTTTGGTTCGCAGGGTCTTGGATCGGAAGGGGTGCACTATAGCTAAAAAGCGATCTACGCTTATGCAAGTCAGAAATAAAATGCTCCCGTACATATTTGTATAAAAGAGAGTGACAGAAATCCTGCAGAGAATGTCTCCAAATGGCCAGTTTCTGGTTACAAAGTAATAAATCCTGAAGGGTAACGTGAACACGAAAAGCAGATCCGATATTGCTAAATTAAGCATGTAAGTTGTAGTCTCATTTCGCACTTTTAAGGTACAGGTAAAAATGTAGATTGCTGCACAGTTTGCTATGAGTCCAAGAACAAATACTGTGCTGAAGACATACCCATACAAAACATATTTAAAGGAGTCCTCAGTGGAACAATTGGAGCTTACCATTATCATAGTATGCTTAAAATTCCTGTGATTTGGTGGTTTCTCTGGTATTTTTATTGCACCTTTTTGAAATTCCAGAAGAACTCCCAGATCAGGTGGGTTCGAGTGGTGTGCTTTGGCAAGCTTGCTGCACTGTGAAGCTTCAGGGAAGAAAGGCAAACTCTGTGGCAGGAGAGTACATCTCCAGCAGAAATCACCAGGAGGTCATTCTTCTCTTCCGAGTGCTATCTGTAACCCCATAGCCAGTCTGCAGAAGTCAGAAAGTGCATCGTTTGTGGCAGATGAGGTCACCCCAAAGCTTGCTTAGTTCCATTTGCCACCTCGATTCAGTGAAGCCATTGTAGGACTTTGCCTTACTTAGCTGCGGGCTGTGGCGATGAAGCCTTGTCCATCCGAATTCACTGGGAGTGTGCGTTAGAAAACGATTTCCTGGACACTGCGCAGTGTCGGCACTTGCATTTCTCCCGCAGCCTTCTTTCTGCACAACGAGTTTTTCAGCTCGCTGGCTGGCCCCATGGGGCTGGAAGCAGAAGCAGAAGGGAGCTGCTTGCCAGGGCAGAAACTGAATTCCAGAGCGTGTTTGTTCCTGCAGCCCACAGCCCTTGGCAGCTCTCACCAGCCCAGCTCCTTCTGGAGAGGAGAGCAGAGTGCTCTGGCAATTTGCAGCATGACATCACAGGAAGAAGAGGCTGGGCACTGAAGAATAGTTTCAGTTTGTTTGCCTTCCTCTAATCTGATCAAGTCTCTGCTGTACCTTGCAGACTGTAGCTTGCAGGCGTACAAATGGTCACCAGCAGAGTGCTACTGCTGCAGCTGCCTCTTAAC
>NW_008660803.1:43563-80316 GCF_000695815.1 Acanthisitta chloris
GCTAGGGTCCAGAAATCTTCAGTTATGACAAAACTTCACAGTGTCTAAATAACTCACATGCCCTTAAGTTCCTGTTTTCCTTTGGAGATAGTAGTAATTGTGGGATTCTATATAGGATTGAACTAACACTGTTTTTTGTTAGAGATCTGCTTGTAATAGAGAACACATTAATCACCAGAAATCAACTGGGTAGTTATATCTAAATTCCCTCAATACACCAGTGTCCCTCAAGAGGCACAAAGTAACATCGATAGGTAATTAAATAATTTCACCAGATAATTACTGAAAGAGAGGCGTAGTGATTATGGACCTGTGGGTTGCTCTTGGAAATTCCCAGGACTGAGATATGTTGCAGCAGGAGGAGAAATTTTTAACCTGTTCCGTATTAGATATACCCCAAGCTCCATTTCTAATCAGAAAGGTACTTCTTTTCACAATAAAATAGGCTGAAGTTTATTTTCAAAATGTTGTGCTACAAAGAGCTTTTTCTTGAATATGTGGGCACAGAATTAATACACGAAAACACATATTGAGCTATGCGATTGGTTTTGGTAATTTAAAGGGGGCCAGTTATTACATATGCACAAAATACTCCTATTAGTCCCTGATTAATGAAATGAAAACATGTTGTAACTAATTACATTGTTAAGTAAATACATTTTTAAAAGCAGCTCTTAATGCCTTTAGGGGCAGATATGAGATAAATCTCAATTTAGACAGACTCATTTATTTAACAACAGCTTGGATAGACTCACTTCTGGCATAAAAACCAGTCTATTTCTGAGTCTTAGAATAACAAATCTCTTCATATCTGACTGGGTGGCATAGTTCTTTTGAACTAGATTTTAATCAGTTGTACCTAAGCAAGGCTCTGGGCAAAACCTTTCTAGTCTGCTGTGAAAGAGAGTATATAATAGTGCTTCAGAGGATTTTGGCATAGTTTTAGTGTAAGGTATGCCAGACAAAATTCAGAAACATGCAAAAGTGGGTCATGCTTATTTTGTTTCAAGTTTTCTTTAAAGCTTTCTGTGAAATGTTTCCGCCTTGATTTTGAGGTGAAATCAAACTGTTTCACTTCAATAGGTTATAGCCACAAGAAACATTTTTGATTATTTTTGAAACTCATGCTTCACCATAAATCACAGTGCAGAGTTTTCCTGCCAAAGTGCTGCATCAGGCCATGAGAGCTCTGACCTCAGTTTTACTGCTCCAACTTTGTTTGCACAGGAAAACTCTGTGGAGCAGGCTCAGTTACTGGAATTAAAATCCCTGAAGCACAGAAATTTGATGTCAGAGCCCCTGCCTTGCTGTGGCCTGTGTGGTTGCTCCTGTCACGAACGTGGACACTTCTCAGAGCTTGGGTGTATGCTTGTGTTGTCTTTGGGATGGTACATACACTTCAGGCTAATTGAAGACCTAAGTGATATTTAAATACGTTCAGAAGTAGCATTCAGCTGTAGGGTTTCTCCACCTGCAGGTGAAAATTTGAAAACCGTGAATTGACAGGTTTTTGCTTCCCTTCATGTTTCAATGAGGAGGGTTGTAACTGAGCAGGCAGGCTGAGTGTAGAAGTGTGAACAGCAAAGGTGAATTGTATACTCGTTTTCTTACGCTGATTGTTACCAAGCAGCATTTTAGTTTGTGTGAGCTTTTCCAAGCTGAAGAGCCTGCATTAGTGCACTGTGAGCTGTTGGGAGTCAGGAGTAGCCTCCCTTCTGGCTGAGCTCCAGCAGAGCAGGGGGAAACTTCCTTGCATGCTCTCCTTTTGTTGGATCGTGTTTCAAGATGTTGGGCTTTGTGCTGACGGGTTTGGAAAAGACTTTAGTTAAACCCCAATGCTTTAGTAAAATTAAGAAGTTTATCAGTGATTATGGAAGAAGAACTGATGTGGTAATGACCTTGCTTATGCTCCTCCACCACAGAGGATTTTCCTTTGGGATGGGGAAGGGGGGTTAGGCAGGCGGAAGCAGCTGCAGGGAGGGCCGTGTATGCTGAGGATTGTTTTTTTTCTCCTAAGGAAACAATGCTGTTGCAGCAGGGAAGTGCATATGTAAGTCTGTCTGTCTTTCTGCACCAGAGACGGGAATGAGTTAGGACCTGTCATTTGTTGCTTGTGCGAGATGAGCAAAGCCTAGATTTCCATTAAGAGGCTTCCTGTGGCTCTTGAAGAGGCACCAAGGCAGAGTGGGCATGGGCTCCCTTGGAGCTGAGAGCTAATGAGATGCTTGAAATCATCCTTTACATCAGCAGTGAACAGATTTCATGCACTCCTTCTGTCAGTTACCACTTAATTCTGCTTTATATGGGTTTAGATACTTGAGTTTAGGCATCACAAACCTATTCCAATGATGAACAGGGAGTTAGAAGGAAAAGTGGTTATAACCCTAGCAGTGTGCTAGTAGAGCAGCTGTAGTACGATGCTTCTTCCTCTTACCCCTAGATACCACAGAGTTGGATACTTGCTCTCATTTAGGACACAGGGGCAGGATCCCTTAAATTCAGAAGTCCAAGTTGAGTGGTAGATAAATATTTCCCTGGAAAAGAGCAAGTAATTGGCAGGCTTTCCAAGCCTGTGGAGTTGTGCTGACCGGTGTAGTGTGTTCCTCTGGTTGGTACCCTCACCTTCAGTTCTGGAATCAAGCAGAAGTTGTAGTCAAAGGTGAAGTGAATTTCAAATTTGTGTTATGTGCTGCATTTAGTCTGCACTGATGCTAATACTAAAATCCCTCTGGAGGAAAAAAATTTCAATATTAATAGTGTTGTAATAAATTCTTCCAGCGTTTCCAAGGCCAGAGTGGGCACTGTTAAATGAAGGTTGTCAGATGCACAAAATGCTGTATGTAACTCCATTATTCTATAATGAATATTACTGCTTGTAGAGGCATATCTGTGTCACTATACAGACATTTGTTCTCACTTCGGTTTACCAAGCTTATGCGGAAAACTTATGCTATCTGTTGCAGTGTAGATACAACCTGACAGGACAGTATTTTCTTTGCCCTAGGTGTTGTTATTTAGCCAGTCATTTTTATAGCCTGTTTTGTCTGTTTACTGGAGTTTCTCTATGAGCATGTGTATGTACAGGAAGGAATTTATTATGATTGAGAACTAGGGCTGGGAGCCAGGAAGTCTCTTTCTGACTGTGCCACAGATTTTCTATTCCTGTCCTGACAGTTTTCTATGACTCTGTGCTCTGCTTCCCTCCATGTAGGAGCTCGTTCACGTCCACACTGAGATGTGAGTTCATCTTAATTGCTAAATATAGTTTGAAGTCCTTGGATGGAGAACCCTTTTAATAAATGTGATCTTGAACTAATTACTGCTGCTAGTGAATGTGATAAAAATGTAAAAAGGTTAAACTTTTCTGGTTTTAGATTAGATATCAGCCAAGGAAAAGAATCAATTAAGAGGCTTTGCTTGATTCAACTCCATAATTCTCTGGAGAAGTAGGTACAGAGGAAGCAGGGCTTGGGCACTTTGACCTTCTCAGGTGCCTTTCAGGAGTTGGCCTTTCAGACACCCCTTAGTTGCTGTAAGGCTGCTTCTGGGAAGTGTCTCACTCTCTTCCTAATGTGCAATGACGGTGTCCACCTACAGAGATAGTGTGAACCTATTAGTCCACTGAAAATTCCCTTTCCCCCTTTAAAGTTTTCCAGTGTTTCAGGCAGATCTTTAAATGAGCATTTTAAGCATTTTTATATTAAAAAGAGGGGAAGAAAAGCTGAAGTATTTGGGCTGTAGTCTTTTGGGTTGTGTAGTTGCTTAAAAAGGGAAAAGGAAGCTCAGAATAAAACTAGAGTTCTTCATTCTTGCACATTTGAAATGCTTCTCTTTTCTCTTTACAATGGTTTCGATTTCCGGTATAGGAGACACAACAGCTCCTCTCCTGCCTGTAGAAAGAGGAAACAATCTCTCCTTTTGTATGAGTTCAGGCTGCTAGAGTCTTCCCCTCCTCCTCCCCTCACTCTTGGGTTCATGGAGGAGAGAGCAGGGCTTTTAAAATCCAAACATATGTACAGCAAAGGTATTTTGAACTTGAGAACTATAGTTTGCTTTGGTTCTTTGTTCTTAAAAGTATGTCAGTGAGTATGACAACCATACTTTAAGAAATGCCACTTCTAGTCAAACTCTGGTTCTGAAACACTTCTTCACAGTATTTGTGTAACTAATTGAAATGGTTCAAAGCAAACTGCTTGGTTGCATACAGACATAGAACTAAGTCCCTGCATTGCTGCTTTCTATACTGTCCTTGATGTACCTAGTATTATAAAAGAGAGTTGGACTACAGAGAGCATGTTTTGACTTAAGGAATGCTATGTAAAACCTAAATAGGCAGAAAGGAAAACCAATGTGTTGATTAATAATATTCAAGCAACCAAGAGGCAAGTAAGTAATTCCAGTGCTTCTGAGCTGAAACCTTCTCCTTTGAAGTGGAATTTCAGATCTAAAGTTCTTCTGTTGGGACTGTGTTCAGTCATTGCAATATCCCTTAAGATAACAGAATCCTTCAGAATATTCACAAGTCTACTAGAGGCTTTCTACATACTCTTAACTTATAGGGGAGCAACGTAAGAGAATGAGAAAACAAGATAATCTTTAAAAATACTATTAATTTGGCATTTCTTTACCTGTTTAATTTTGGTTTTGTGTAAAAACTTTTTGGAGAAGTGTTTTGGAAAAAGCTTTCCATGCACAGTGATGGAGAAAAGTGCAGAACTGTGTGTTGGAGTTTGTCATAGAAGGTCTGAAGATATTTTTTGAATATTTCAGAAAATATATGTACCCTCTGCTTACATTTAGAGCTTGTTCTTGGCCTATTTGGTTTGTTGACCGCAATAGTTGAGACATATTGAAAATGTTTAATTTTTTTAAACCACAGTAATGCAATTTTGAAAGTATTTCTTGTAATGGCATTAATAGAAATGTGCGGTGCCTAATGGTAAAAGAAGTTTTTTTTTTTCTTTTTTTTAAAAGAAGCTCAAAGATCCAGTTAATGCTGATGGACATGTCAGGCTTACCTGGAATTATGCAAACATATCATAGAATTTGCATATTGGGTATTTGCATTGTAAATACACAGGAGCAGTTAGAATGGTGCTTTAGGCCACTGACACACGACTGATAAACACTTGCATGAAGGTTCTTGAGTTGCATTTTTTGTGTAACTCATGGAAAGTCCCAGCAGCAGTTTTAGCTAATATTTTCAAATGTTTTGATGTGCAAAGTAAATTCTTCCGAGAATGCAATTATAAAGATATCCAGAGGAAACAATAATTAGATACTATCAACATGTCCATTTGTTATCTGATACATTGAAAAGGGTGGCCCCCATCTCCCTCTAATATATGCAGCAAGAGCAGGTAAGAAATGGCACACCTACGTACCTGGGACACACCTGTTTACCCATCCCTGCAGCCTCAGCTTGAAATTTTTCATTTTCTATAGCTGTGAACAGTGTGTGCAGGTGTGTGTTAGGGGTTGTTCATTTAAGCATCTGACCCTTTATGGAGTCTTACTTTAAGGGAGAACGTGCTTTGAAGGATGAACAAAACCATCATCTCCATTGCATCTTCATGAGCCCACTTGGCAAGATAGGAGGCTCTTGAAGGACGATCGAAAACAGTTCTGCTGCTGTACAGCACAGTATTTCTTGGAAGCTCTACAGTGTTTATAGCAGACATTGTACAGATATTTGTGAGGGACAGCAACATGAAGAGTTCATAACAGCTACCCAGATACATGCTGAGGTGATATTCAGAGTTGCACTTTATAGTGTAGAACTTGTTTATGTATACTGCCCTGGAGAAGAGGTGGCATGGCATTGTACATTAGAGGTGTATGTTAAACGTCAGATGATTGTGACAAACAAGTAAGTCTGGTTGATCTTGCAGTAGGCTAGTAGAGGTTGGATAACATGAAATCTTTTCCATCTTTAATCTGTGGACTGAGTGGTTTAAAAAGGATGGGCTAAAAAGTAAAGGAAAGGATCATAGAGATTAAAAGCTTGAAGAGTGGATGTTCACATTCTTCAGAGAGAAGGAAAATGTAAAAAGGATTAGCAAACAATCTTAGCAACAAGATTTTCAATGGATAGGAATAGAATCAAAGGAGTCTCTGAAATGCCCGGTAGGAAGAGAGATGCCTTAATTAGAACAAAATACCTGAGTTCCTGAACTCTTATTTGCATTTTTTTAAAATTTAAAAAAACATGTGTCTGATCAGTTACTCTGCAAACACGATTGAAATAACTTCAGTATTTGAAATTTCTGTCCACCTTATTTACAGGAAATAAGTCAAATGCCTTTCCCTAACACTGGCAGATTTTGGCTCTACTCAATCTTATATTTTCTAAATCTTATTATTAGAAATTCGAAGTTTAATTGAAGCTGGCAGAAATTTCCCAGATGTTCCATGACTAAAGTTCTTGCAATACTTTTCAAGTGCAAAACGTGACTGTTTTAAGAAAAACTAAAATAAATTAAAAAACCAACTGCTATAGTAAGCAGATACTAGGATTGATAGGAAGGAAGAAGCTTTGTGAATTATTTTGGAAGCTATTCCAAACATACAGGGTGAAATGGTCAGGGTAACAGAACTCATAGAAACACAGTATTTTGTGTGGTTTTGAGGCAATAACTTTTTATTTTTCAAGTCTTTAGTTTAAGTTTTTGCCCAACATGTATTCTGTGGCCAGGATTATTTAGTCTGATTCCGTGTCAGGATTTCTGGTGTTGATCCATGTAGTTCTTCAGGATGTATTTTGCTTTCATGCTTAATTATCTTGCAGCCACTGCATCCAGTGCTTGCAAACTTTTTCAGTTCTGGCCAAATGGAGGTCTCTAACTTTGTACAGAGGATTTTAACCTCTACTTGTCAGTGGCAGCACAAAGCTCACAGCCACATTCATATTCTCTTTTTTATAAATGGTAACTTTATGAAGATATTGAAAGAATTTGCTATAGTCATTCATGAAGATTTATGTGATTTCATGTTGTTTAAAAAACCCCTTACAAACTCCTTGACAAAACTGGAATGTAAGAAGTTAAGGGGAGAAAGAAGTTTCATAAGAACTGTTCAAGCTGGTAAGCTAATTAGTTTAGATAAATACTGACATGAAAATGCTTGTCAGGGGAGAACTGCTGCCAAAAAACAGAACTTGGGCTTGATTAATGTGAAGAACTATTACTTTCTAAATCTGTAAGTCAGCAAATAACCTCTTTAAATTCTGCACCGTAAGATCACTTAAATGATTATTTAGCATATCATTAGTACTGGTAAACAGCAATTACAAATACTTCAGCTGACTTTCCCCTAAAACTGCACTGTCCTTCCAGCCCCTATCCTGAAATTTTATGAAACCAGTTCAGCACTTAATGAACTGTTTTATTACACTGTTGAACCACCTTTAGCAGTTGCATTTTTCAATGTGGCAGTCAGCTAATACCTAGAAGGTAAGAAAGGAAATGTCAAAACTTTGGGGGTCCGACAAAGGACATGCTTTTAATGTAAAATTTTCTGCTGCAGTCTTGGAAGGAATGGAGTGGTACTCTAAAATGCAGAGCATTTGTCGTAAGTGATCATTCGTACTTGAATCTGTGTTAATAGTTGTCCTGGGAGGGGCAAGGGGTTTCTCTGGGAGATGCCAGTTTGGCCCTAGCAGGAGTTGGGAGGCTGGAACCCACCTCTCCTGCCTTGAACAAGTGCTGTTGTTATGAGGCGTTCTCAGCCTTTGCTGTAAGAGACTGAGTCCTCTGAAACAAGGTGCTCGATCCCTGGAAGTACTCGAGGCCAAGTGGGATGACCTTTAGGTCTCTTCCAACCCAAACCATTCTATGATCCTGTGGTAATGTAGTTAGCCTCAGAAGAAGGCACTGCGTTGAGAACAGAAGCCTTGTGCTGCCCAGTGAGATATCCATGCAATAGTATTTGGCTCTTCCAGTTACTTGCAGTGGTGGTGGTAGAGCAAGATCCAGGTCACGGTATGCAGCGTACACAAGTTTCTGGGTTTTGTCAAACTTTCTCAACTGTTATCTGTGGTGGCTTAGTGGTTCATTGATATAGATGGAAAAAAAGTTAATTTTTGGCTATGCAAGTCTTTAAAATCTGAGGTAGGAAGTCATTAGCTCTAAGTTTTGGTAGTTATCACTTGCATTGTTTTTGAAAGAAAAAAGGTGTTTTTTGATAAGAGGGCAAGGAATAAGAGTGAGTGGATTAGGTGCCCATTATTTTGGAAAGATCACAAAGGTCTTCTTCCTGATTACAAATATTACCTTAACTCACTCTGTACTTCTTGAATTCATTGGGTTTTGGTACAGGTTTTGTGATTAATTTAAACAGGTTACATGCAGGCTGTCGCTCCAGGTAATCCTACTGCTGTCCCTTCAGGCCTCTCTCTCTGCTTCTTCCCTTGTGCTGTGTGTTTATATGCACCGAGCTGAACGAGGACAACTATTTGGTGTAAAACTAATCCTAACAAACATGTAATTTGCAGTCATAGCTGTGCTAATGCTAAAGCAAGGGGTAAAGCAGTAAGTGCAGATACTCAGAGAATCACCAGTGCACTTAAACTGATCTATGCCAGTGGTGAAACTGTGCTGGAAGTGTGGCAGTGTTCAGCTTTGAGGCTTTCAAATTTGTGTTGTTTTGACTCTTGCCAGACATTAACTTAGTGTTTGGCTGTGTGAGGTTTAAAAGCCTCAGCTACGCTCAAGAGTGAGAACTATGCTCCTGGCCTATTACCCTATAATTTATTTTCATGTAAATGGTTTGAAATAGTGATGTTTATAACATAATAAAAGGGAGCCATGTATGCCTAATTGATCTTTCCACAAAGGAGGATAAAAATGAGCAGTAATACAGACACAGTGTGCATAGTCATGCTTTCCTATTTAAGATTAATGGGGGTGATAAAGGATGGCAGCTTTGTAAGGCAACTATCTGATCCAGAGTGCACTGAAGATGCTGTAAGTTTTCTTACTGACGTCAGGGTGGTTGGATACTTTGGATTATTGGTATTGGTTTCCATTTTCCTTATCATGTTACATTTTAAAGACTCATGCTAACCAGTCTAGAGAATTAAGAGTCATAGACCAATATGCTTCAGGTACCTCATGTCACCTGCAGTTAAAATAGACAGAGAGTCAGGTGGCAGGGAGAGAGATTCGGATTGAGATTGTCATTTGTGAGTCTAACCTCAGAAATGCATTAATTTGCAGCCTCTTATTTCATGGGAAGTGAATGGTAAAAACCTGTTTTGTTTTTGCTGTGACTTAGTCATTGGTTTATATGCTTTAGAATAGGTGTAGAAAATGCTCACTGAATGACCAATGAGGAACTTGTTAGATACTTCAGTTAAAAAAAAAAAAGAGAAGTAGAGAAGTCTGCATAGCAGAAGTCCTACTGGATTGTTGTACCTTGGTTGAGATGCCTTGTACGAGTGTTTCTTAAACAGGGACATTCATGGGTAAGGCTTCTGGCTGCTGTTCTGCTGTGCCTCTGAGCACACTTTGGGTTTTGGTTTCTCTGTGAGTTTGATGTCAGTGTATTTGTGGTGAAGTCAGTGGAGCTGCCTGTAGCAAATCCCACGCTAACCAAAAGCAGAAAGGGGCATTTTCTTCACAGTGAAAGTGAAGACAGAGTAAAAGTACATGCAAATCAAAGTAACTCCTTTAAATTTGATAGCTATTTCCATGCCGTGTCTGTCTTCCTCTGAAATATCAAAAATGTGTAGATGCACAGAGCAACTTAATGTATACACCTAAGTCAGAAGCAGTATGGTGAAATTTCAAGGTCAACTTGTGGTTTTCAGTCTTGTTTTTATTATCTATGTTTTCTGAGGCAGGCAGGTTTTCCTTATTAAAATGTAATGTAAATCTATGCTAGCGATGACTTTTTAATCTCATAGGAATTTTACTTCTTTTGGGGTAATCTTTTTGGAACTCACCTCTCTAGTAGAGATGCTGAAGAAAATCAGTTTGAAGCAAACTCTCTATACCTATATAAATAAATGGTGGGAGGAAGGTGTTGGGAGAGCTGGGATTGGAAACTGTTTCTGTCTAACCATGCAGTGCATCTGCACTGTTCTTCCTGCACAGAATTGTTGATCAAAATGCACTTTCAGTTGCTCTAGCCATGGCTGTGCTCCTGCTGTAGGTGTAGCTGAAGTCCTCATGCCTGCAAAAGGAAGGCTTTACTCCACATCTATACAGTTCGAGCATGCTAAGCTTGAGTGTTGGTCTGTGTGCTGATGGCAGGAAATATCAAAGTAGAAAGAATGTGAAAAGCAGGGTTAGGAGAAATGTCTGAGCTGCAGTACAGGTTTGGTTTTCTTTCTAGTGTGAATAGGAGAAGCTGTAAAATTTAACAGAACTTCAAATTGCATCATTCTCTACGTAACATGCAACCTTTACACACTCTAAAGAGAAACATTTTGGGGGGTTTCCATAAGCCTGGCACTTTAAAATTCCTTGGAGGGAGAGGAAAGCTTCCAAGTCAGTCCAACCTTTCTGTATTTGCTTAAACCATAGGAAGTGACCAGTAACAAGTTCAGTGTGGCTGTATGTAACCTCAGTAAAACAGATCAAGTATTCCAATGAAATCATGCACAACGATAGTTCATGGCATGATTAAGTTTTAAAAAGAGCTTGTGACGCTCTTTAAA
The DNA here is from genome assembly GCF_000695815.1 of Acanthisitta chloris. Classification (NCBI taxonomy): domain Eukaryota; kingdom Metazoa; phylum Chordata; class Aves; order Passeriformes; family Acanthisittidae; genus Acanthisitta; species Acanthisitta chloris. The sequence goes on from NW_008660803.1 coordinate 54,224, forward strand.
ACATTTATCAATGAGCTTCTGTTTTAAAATTGGCAAAAGAGTAGCCACAGCCAGATTGGTAGTATGAGCAGAAAGAATTTGAAATGCTTTTTGTTGGAAAACGTATTGGCAAAATGTAAGGTTTCTGTGGAAATATGTTTCAATGAAATTTCTTTCAAAATGGCCAACTGAAGTAAAAGAAAAATCTTTAGAAGCTAAGTAAACTTTCCTTAAGTTTCAGGAAGGAAAAACTAGGATCAAAGGACTTGAATTTTCTCAAAATAGGATGTAAAGTGTAGTGGTTGCCTCAGACACATTGAACTTTGGTTTTGCTTTGTTTAGAAATGACCAAGAGTTTCTCACAACAAAAATGCAGAGCTTTAATAGAAAAGCACTTTGTTACTGAAGGATTTCACATTTTTCATTTGTGTTTTCCAACAGGGTATTTGTAATTTAATGAGAGCAGGAGAAATATTTTGATCATTTAGTAGCTGAATGGACCTTGTCAGCTAAGTCAGTTTTACTGCTCTGTTGATAGCTGCACTTCATGTATTGCCTAATGTCACTTATTTATTACTTTAGGGGGAGTCACATGCATCTTCTGTATGTGTTTTTAATTACATGCCAATAGAAAGACAACCAAAAGATAAGTGGTCAAGGAGCAAGTGTTTTACAGAGGAAAGAGAGCAAAGGCCATGCAAATTGCTTGATTTCTGTACGTACATCCATTCCCTGCACTCTGTTATATCCTTTTTTGTTCAGTTCATAATTTGTTGACACCTTGGTTGTGGTGGTTAAAGATGCTGCCCTCATTAACTGCTGTCTGCCAAGTTTCCTCACACACCACTTCAAGGTTGATAAGAGACTTGCTGGTGGTCTTTTCTACCTAAATTTGTCCAGTTAGTGTGAAACTGGAAGGAACACAAGACATAAGACAGGAATTACTGGCTTTAACCAAAAGCGTCTGAGGCACTTTATCATGTTTCCACTTGTACTAATATTTTCCAGAACCACTCTTTAATTGTTGTTCTAGGAACTAGGAATGTGCAAGTCAATTAGAAATGAAACTGATAGAAAATGTGATGTGGTACTTTGACAATCTGATTGTTACAATAGTAATTACATAAATAGTAATTACAGAACTAAATTTCTCTGTACTAAGATAGGCATTTTGTGACCCAAAAGTTCCTCTGAAGAAAATAAGTGCTTGTGTGTTGTTTTGCTCCCAAGTGTAATAATTTTTAATACATTAAAATAACTATAAAAGTGTTATTTCTAATACTGTGTGATGTTAGCTAACATAGTGGTCCCTTAAAGCATCTCTCCTCTACTTCCTGTGCTCAATTTTCACACCCTGTAGTGTTTTCACAGTTTAAAGTTCCTGCTGTAATTCTTAAACTCAAGATTCTTAACAGGAAGCTTTTATTACTAATTGATATATTGTTATTTCACACAGTCAGATGGCTCAAATTAGGTGGGGTTTAGTTTATTGTGCACAATTTCCTGTGTGGAGAGTGAAGGGAAACTGGTATTGATTCACTTGTCTTAGAGACCTTTGGCTTTTGCCTAAAAACCTTGAGAAGTAAGATTTGTCCAAGAATTAGTCATATTGAAGCCTAACTGCTCTGGGAGCTAGGGAATACACTTGCTAACTACTTCAGATGTAGATTGTTTCTGTAGCAGCACTGGTAGTGCAGACCACAGGTCCATCTTGGAAGATGCTTGTAACAGTTGCTTTGGGGAAAAAAACCCTGTATGGCAGATGAGCCTAAAAGGATGTTTTCTTGGATAATGTTCAGAAAAAAATACATAGGAAGGATTATTGTATTCTGTAGTGCTTTGTGGACCTATGTGTGCAGTTAATGTGAGTCAAGCAGAAAAACTGCTGAAGGAAGTGGTACAAGACCCAACCACAAGCTGCATAGTAGCAAGTCTACCCAGGGTCATCTGAGTAATTAAAACAGAATAGTTGCATTAAAATGTAGTTCTGTTTGTAGACTCTCAAAACTCCTTTCCAAGTGATTTTTAAAATGTTAGTCTCACCAGCTTGGCAAACAGGAGCAATCTGGATGACCAGGGTTCATTTTTCCCTTCAGTATCAACTGGTGATTGCTCACAGAGCTACAAAACAGTAACTATTCAGTTGTTTCCCTATTTGCTGAGCATTATCATCAGTGTGTGTAATTTTTTTGGACATAACCAGTTGTATTACGCACTATGTTAACACAGAAGGTCTGTGACCTTTATGGTTAAATATGTAAAAAATGTTTTCATACATCCTTTTCCATTGCTAGGAAGCATATTTTGGTGATGCTCTTGTACCCTGCAGTGATGTGGTCCTGTGGACCTTTGCTAAGAGACCCTGTGGAACATAAGAAAATTGGTTAATACAAAAACATTTGGTGAAGAGCAATTTGGGGAGTGGAAGGGTTGAAAACTATGGTATTGATTATTTGGAAGTAATGGCTGAATGCTTTCAAGATTTGCCAGGTCTCTCCAGCGATTTTTGAGTCTAGATTATTGCAGAAATGTGAAGAGAATGGATTTGCAGCATCATTTAAAGCAACACAAGTTTATGATGCATGCCCAGGCTGTGGCAGCCTCTGATTGTAGGGATTTGAACTCCATTGTCACTAGATAAAAGGAGATCCTCACAAAGCTTCATGACCATAATACTTGATCTTAAAAGCTGGAGATGAGGAAGATAGGAATAGGACCTGTATTAAACATACACATGCTGTAAGGAGTTAAAAGCAGGTCTGTCAGTATTCTTGTATGAATTAAACCATTAGCACTGCAGTTGTTAATGTTTTTCTGTATAAATTTGGTAAGAAAAAGCCCTAATAGTAACACAATTTATATAACACAGCTCATATGTGAAATTAGGCCGTGTTTCTTAATATTACTGGGGTTTTTTTCCATGGTAAATATTATTTCAATTTAGAGGTATGTTTTCTTTTGGAAGGCCTAAATTATTTCAGAATTCTGATTACTAATTGCTACCTGAAGCTTCTGAAAACACAATTGCAAGGAAAAGTCAGCTTTTCTGGGCATGCAGTTCTTTCGTGGGAAAGAGAGGTGGAAATAACTTGTACCAATCCAGTACTTGCACTTCCATTCCAAAGCTCTAAATTGTCTTTGTTCTGCCTTGCAGAATCACAGCTATCTTTTGGCACATTATGAAGAACAGTTCTTAACATTATGTATTGTACTGACTGATTCAAGAATTTGAAAAACAAGCAAACAAACAAAACACCCCCAAAAAAACGCAACCAAAGCCACAAAACCAAAGTAAAAACCCAACCAAGAGAGCTTGTCATTGATATATTATACATAGTTAAGTACTATACACTGCATTAAAATTTATTGTGGACAGATAACTAAAACCTGGAAATCTATTAGGAAATTATTGTAAAGAATAAAAGCATAAAGCATATCAAAAACAGAGACAGAACCAGTTTTTAAAATCCTGTGAACTGCTAATAGCACTGATGAGAGTAAAGCTTAAAGCTGCTCAGGGTCTTCCTCTGTGGTCAGTGGAGTACACCCATACTCCAGGGTAGTTCTTCCCCATATTTAAGGATTTAGGTCTTTTGTTTAATCTTTTCACAAAAACCTAAGTCCAGTTAAGCTGGGAAAGAGCTGACACAAAGATCAGGAAGCTGGGGGAGCACCTCTGTGTCCTGTAGTTTCACTGTAGCCAAATAAAGATTAGCTAACAAGAGATGCTGCCTGTTTTGTCCATAAAAGGAACTTTCAGAGGGGGGAAAATCACTGCAGAAGCCTGTGATGGAGGTGTTGCTTCAGGGAAGCATCCTGCAAAACCTCACTTAACAAAGCCCTGCTTAATTCACAGAGCTTAGCACTGCAGAGTTATAGTTAGCCCTGGGTAGTGTGAGAGGGAACTAAGTCACATTTCAATCTTATTCTTCATTCTGATGCCAGGGGCCTTTTGACCCTGAGAAAGTTTGAGCCTTCATTGCTTTCTCTACTAATAAAATGGGGTTTCTGTAGCCATCACGGAAGTCTTGAATGAAAAGCAGCATTTCACTTAGTGAAATCCATTCTGTGGTTGCATCTGGTAACATTAATCAGTTACTGTGTATTAAAGTAAAAACTGCAAATCTCTCTTCATGCAAAAGAAATGCATTGAGGGCGACCTGTTCACCTCAAGTGCTGTTTGAAAGCCTTCAAAAGCAATATAAAATTTGTAAAAGGTAGTGTGAATAACATCACTTAAAAAACAAGATCCTGATAAATATTCCTGTTCAGTAAAGGTAGACCCAAGGGTTTAAGTTCTTTTGTGGCTATTATTTAGATTAGTCATAATTGTTTGGTTAATGATGTTATATTTGCTCATTAATGTTGAATATCAAATAGTGGGACTGAAGCTTAGGTTTGCCCTAATAAGCTTGAAAACTCCCTGCAAGCTACAGAATGTGTTTTGAATTCACTAAACAAAAGTATTTTTCATGTTTAAATATAAAGAAAGGAGACAAGGGTGTAATTAAACCCATCAGTTTTGCATGGTGGGTAGTTGTGTTTGAGAAAACTTGGATTTCCACATTATGGCACACACGTTTTTTTTGTGAAGCACCAGTCTTGTCAGTCTGGCACCTACTTCTTGAACCACATGGCCATGCATTTGGAAAGTACCAGCAGTAGTGGGGGAGGTCTGAGAGGCAGGTGGAAATAGTGATCAACAAAATGTCCACTTTAAATTTCACTAGGTCTGAAAACTAAATAACCTTTTCCTGCTCAGGAAACAGCCACAGTGCAGGTGACGTGGCTGTGGTTTGCCCAAGGGCATGGGTTGAATTGGGTTCTCTCACATCCTGCCATGGCTGATGCTGGCAGCTCTGTGCTGCTGGGGCCTGCTGGGTCACAGCACCCTGCCTGTCTTGCCACGATTTTAACCACAGTGTCAGTTAGTATTTGTGGGAGTCAAAAAAAGGTATATAGGACTTTCTGCATATTGCAATTTGGTCTTTACAGGTAGATATTTCTACACAAATAATATCCTCTTGCTGACTGTTGTTCATCTAACTGATAGAAAGCACCAATAGGTTTTGTACATCTCTGTCAGATAAAATTTCTCATGCTAATCAGCTTATGGAACAGGGTGTTGTTAATAAATGCAGGACATCTTGTACTCTGTTTTCTGCTCTTTTCTGCTTTGCTCCCAGCCTTTGTGATATCGCTGCCCTATGTGTTCTTACTTCTTGTTCTCACTCTGCTTGTGATTCTCTGCAGTGTACTTAGATCTGGCTTTGCTTTTCCTGTTAACTTCCTGCTGGTTTAGTACATCAGGTTGACTTATGTGGAGGCTGATTGTCAAGGCTGGCAAGTAGAAGAGTGGAAATGATACAACAGTAGGCAGATCCCTTCCACGTCTAGCAAGCTGCTGTGTCCCCTCACCTTATCTAATGAAATCACACTCAGAATAGTGGAACTGCTGTGCTAACTCAAAAATGGTAATTTTTGCTTCTGTTTGTAGACCTCTTCTTCCCCTTTATCAGCCCCATTTCCTCCTAGTGATGCTTCATTAAAAACAGTACTTTCCCAGTCATTAATAGCTAAAATGCGAAATGAATGAAGCAGGGTTCACTCTTGGTCAGGGTATCTCAGAAATGAATTAGTGACTGCTCTGGGAAAGAAACTTGTATTGTTTGCAACATAGTGAAGTGCTGGTGGGAATAATTAAAAGAAAGTGGCAGGAAGCATGAGAAATGGAGAAGGTCATGTCTCTGCATTTCCAGCAAGAGCAGCACTGAGAGAAACAAGTGAGAAGTGCCTGCACGCCTAAATACAAGGAAAAATGATGCAAGCCAGCCCAAGAGTGGAACTGCTTGAGAAATGATGGAGAAATAACTATGTGGTTATGAATCAGTAACTGGTGTTTTTTTCTGTTGGAGATGAAACAGCTCCAGTATTGCCAAATGCTAATTTAAAAATTGCAGCGTGGAAAATTGTATATCTCATCACTCTTGTCTTGTTGCTCTGAATTTTGATTTGATGGACTTCAGAAGTAAAGTGTTCCTTTTTTAGAGATAAGGCTAAATGAGGAGTGCCTTAATGCTAGTTTTAATTCTGGTAAATCTGATCTGGTTTTACTAGGCCATTTCTTGTTGCCTTAGCCAGGTGATGCTGGATGCTTTACTTGCATGCTGTGCTCCTGTTTGTAGCTACAGATTTGTCATCTGTGCAATCACGTTTTAATATTGGTAACATGCACATTAGCAAACAGATCTTGGGCCGTCAGATGAGGCACTGTGTATAAAGCAATGAGCTGACAGATTTTACTGCTGTCTTTTGGGGAGATGGTTTGAGGAAAATGCTGAATGTCTGGTTTTGCCCACTTAATTCTTAGTCTTAGGGACATTGCTTTCCCCTCCAAGGTGGATCCTTGCTAATCCTATGTTCCTCTGCCTCTTACGGAGTTCTGATGCTGCACTGTTGAGAAGCAGCATTGTGCTCAAGGATGAGTCTCCTGTTTAAAGAAAATAAAAAAACCCTAGAAGCCAGCCAGCAACCCTGTGTTTGCAAAATTGATTATAAATATGCTGCCAAAATGTTTTTCAATGCAGTCTTCCTGTCTTCGCATCATCCTACTCTGTATATGACGCACAGGCAGGAAGAGCCTGAGATTCTGTTTCTGCAGAATGCTGTTTATTACTAACGTCAGCAGAAGGGCTGATGTCACTTCAGCCAGAACCTTTTCCATTACACTTACATCTTCTCTGCATCACCTCCTACCTCAAGCTCTTAGTTTCAGATGTTTTTCAGCTGCCTTGCTGAAAGTACTGATAATTAACCTCAAATCAAACCGGTTTTTGTTGTTGGGCATGAGGACAGAGACTTAATGTATCCAGAGTCACTTCAGCTCTTGCCAGAGGTGGCTCTGGGACATAATACTGCAGAGAGCAGACAGTCTCTAGTGCAGTTAAATGAGTTATGACCATGGTTTTGATATTATATAGGTTTGGATATATATATATATAAAATGTTGTAGAAATGAATTGACACTAGGTACAGCAGTAACTTTCAGTCACCAGTGGGTTGAGCTTTCCTTTGATAAGTTGTTTCTTCTGGGTTTGTTTTTCTTTGTTTGGGTTTTTTTTGTTTGGTTTTTAGTTTCTTTGGGGTTTTTTTGTTGGTTTTTTTTTTTTTTTAAATGTGACCTTTTATGTATTTTCTTGTTTGCTCTTTTCAGAATGCCTATTTAATAGGGAGTAATAAGGGCCTCTAGAATAAAACTACATCTCAAATCTGCAGTTAGCCTATATCTAATGGACTGCTGTTGAAATGGGGGAAAAGTGTTTGGTGTATTTACTAGTTAAAATTTGTCAGTTAAATGGTTAAAACCTATCTGGCAAAATATGAGTGTTCTAAAGTATTTCACGGCTTTAATTTTCTGTTGAGGATCATATTTTGGGGGTTGTTGTTAGAGAAGAATGAACAAAATCCATTCAGAGTGGTTGTCTGTTTTCACTATAATGTGGTGTTCTTGTAACTTTTCTAGGGGTCACCTCTGTTTGATCTTATCAATCAGTCAAAAGAACGCGAGGACCAAACTGACCAACCTGAGCCCACTCCGACGCTCAATCTGTCTCTCCAGCATAATCACACTGCAGCAGACCTGTAAGTGACAGGCATGCCTGAGCTCTAGGAAAATGTGAAGTTAATAATACCCATAGTATTTAAATCCACTTGTATTCTGGTTTCCTACTTGTTAGACTTGGTACTTAGGTTATGTTAAACTGTTGTATTTGCAGATGTTTATTATACATATAAATGTAAATCAAATTCTGAAATATTTTTTTTCCAAGACCTATTCAACTTGTAATTGCAAACAGGTATCTTATTTACCAAGGAATAAATAAGTCCCTGTATCAGGAATTTAATCAATAACTTGAATTTTAGTTCCTCATATGGGGATAACAGGTTACAGTAGCAACTAGTTTCTTCTAATGGGGGAAGAGGGAAGAGTTCCTACAAGTATTATTCAAATTAAATTGTTCCTTTATCACGTGATATTAAGTGCTTAATACACGTTGAATCTCCAGCTATCTTTCTCCTGTGAAATCTCCTAAGAAGAAAGCATCTGGACCTCCTCTAAGTGCTCCTTCCACTCCAGATGTTCAGCCAGCTGTGACCCCCCAAACACAGAAACCACGCAAATCTACTTCCCTCTCTCTGTTCTACAAAAAAGGTTTGTTGCTTCTGTATGTGCTGAAATTGCAAAGTAATCTCTTGTTATTTATCCTTCTTGGGTTTTGGAGCTCCACATTTCTTAAAAGATTATCACAGAATCTGTAGTAAATGCTGTGCAAACCCTCAGCTGCCTCGGGAAGAAATGGGGCAGTGGTACCAGCAGGTTAATGCATGCACTCTGCACACTGCAAGGTTGAACCAAGAACTTGCCTACTGGCTGTAAGAATGGCCATATGGGCTCAGATGGAGGGTTCTTCTGTCACACATCCTTTTCCCAGCAGTGACCATGAACTCATGTCATGGAAAGTTTAAGAACTGGGCAAGCATGTATGTTGCTTACCCTGAATGCTTTCCCAAGCTTTGACTTTGTCCAGCTCAGGTTTTTTTTCTGAAGCTTTTGTGCTGTGTCTGCTTAGTAACTCTCTGCATATTCATGTTCCAAATGCTCATTCAAGCTCTCTTTGAATTGAGAGAGACATACATGTGCAGCATTATTTGGTGAGACACTGGCACAGGTTGCCCAGGAAAGTGGTGGTTGCTCCAGCCCGGGCAGTGTTCACAGCCAGGCTGGGTGAAGCCTTGAGCATCCTGATCTAGTGAGGAGGTGTCCCTGCCCATGGCAGGGGTGCTGGGACTAGATGATCTGTAAGGTCCATTCCAAGCCCTAAATTCTAGGGTTCTATGATTCCATGTGTCCCCTGCTTGTTGTATGAAGAATATTTTCTCTTTATTTGAACCTGGTTTCTACTGCCTTCATTTGATGGCTCCTAGTTGTTGTAGTTGGGGGGATGGTGAATGTTCAGTTGCTGTCCATCCTCCATATTATTCCTTTTGGTTTGTGTGCTCCTATTATTACATTTTCCATTTCTTTTTCTGTTTCTGAAGTGTATCTACTGGCCTATATTCGACTACGTAACCTGTTCTTTCGGCTTCTTTCTGAACGCCCTGACTTGGAACCCTTGATCTGGACCCTCTTCCAGCACACACTGCAAAATGAGTATGAGCTCATGAGAGACAGGCACTTGGACCAGGTAACATGAACCAAAAAGTTTTAAAAAGCTTAAAATAACTCTCCTGAACAAAATCTTCCTTGTACGTTCTTTAGCCATGAGAAATTGTGCTCTGAGGTTTTATTTCTCTGTTGATCACTGAAAGGAGAACGTATCATATCAGTTTTTTAAGTACTGGCAGTTACTTGCTGTGGCATTTGCAAATACTATTTTCAAATAATGAAGACACACTACAATTTCTAATAATTTGCATAAGAAAATAAGTATTTTCTTTGGGAAGACAACATGTGTGGCTGATAAATGTCTTGTTATTCTACCCTAAAATTGCAGCATGTCAAATGAGTTTGTGAAGATACTATCAGATCCAGTTAGTTGATTGTTGTACAGCAATGAAGGAAACAGTAATTGATTTATGTTCTGGAAGTTCTTCTCAAGTTGAGTTGTGTGCTAGTTTGCAGAGCACAATCAGTAATAAAAAGCTCATCAATTGATTTCTTAACTTGAAATGAAGATGCTGAATTCATTTTCTGCATTTCCACTTGCCTTGTCTTGTTTTTTAATAGATCATGATGTGTTCCATGTATGGCATTTGCAAAGTAAAGAATGTAGATCTTCGATTTAAGACAATAGTTTCAGCATACAAGGAGCTTTCCAACACAAATCAAGAGGTATGGAATTTCTTAAATGTTTTTCCATTATAAAAATATTACAAACTAGTTGTTTCCTTCTGTCAAAATCAAAATAAAATAAACTACACCTGAACATACAAGAGAGAACTTCTTCACTGCACCTCCATTTCATGGAGGAGAAAATTGACTCTCTGACTAAATACCTCTTTTTAAACATCTGGCATAGATAATTTGGTAAGTCTCCCCAGAAAGAAAACTTCATTCCATGTTTTTGAAGATACTAAATAGTGTTTCATGATTCTATTTGGAGACTAGATGGAAGATTTATGTCTAGACCTAATAGGATTTTCAAAAGTAGCACAAGTTCTTTTAAGAGTTATCTAACTTCCATGGAGCATTGAGGGAAGAGAAGCAGATAACTTTCTGTAGAATCTTTCAGTAGAAATGTGGTTTGATATCAAATAGAGATGTATGGTTACATATCAAACAGCTCTGTATGTATGAAAGTTTCAGGCTTAATTCTAACATTCCTTTCTTTGTAGGAGCTTTGCTATACTGAAATTTTTGCACAGCATAGTAATTAAATTACTAGAGAAATCCTCATCAGTTAATGGAACTGTAACTATCCTTTCAGTAGCAGAATTTCTCATAGGGTATTTGTGCATTTTGGCTAAACTCCAGACTTTCATCTCCAGGCCTGTAGCACTATTTTGTTCATATTCAGGTCAGTAATGAATTTTTTAGCCTTCAAGGCATGCATAGTAGTCAGGGCCTTTTTTGAGAGGTGTGTGTACATGAAAGTAAATGGAGTTTAAATTCAGAGAATGTTAGAACTGTGTTGCACTAAGTGTCTGTGCCAGTTCATGAGGTGGATGCTTCTACTGGTGTTCATACATGTTTCGAAAAGCCTCAGCAGTTTACTACAGTTCTAAGTAGTAGTTACAATGTCTTGCATAGAATCCACATGGCACCCTAGCTCCTGTCTAACACAGACTTTATGAATGGTTTTATGAGTTTGTCAAATGTAAAATGTTTATCCCTTTCTTTTTTTAATCTGTGTATGATTTTCTCACCCTGTGTAGACTTTCAAACGTGTTCTTATCCGGGAAGAACAATATGACTCCATTATAGTCTTCTACAACTTAGTGTTTATGCAGAAGCTGAAAACAAATATTTTGCAGTATGCTTCCAACAGGGTAAGCCATTTGCTCTAGTAATTATTCAATAGACTAGGGATATACAGACAATAAAACCTAATGATTATTTTATTATTTTTATAGCTTCCCACTCTGTCACCCATCCCACACATCCCTCGTAGCCCTTACCAGTTTTCCAACTCTCCTCGGCGTGTCCCTGCTGGCAATAACATCTACATCTCACCCTTGAAGAGCCCATTCAAATTCTCTGATGGGTTTCAATCACCCACAAAGATGACTCCAAGGTCTAGGTAGGTTGTTGACAAGCATTTCTTTGACAAAGTTAAAGGTATTTGGGGGATTTTAGTGGAAGCAAATTGGAAAGCCACACAGTCTAGTTTGTCAATAGCTTGTGGCTTTTATATCTTTTCTGGTTAAAAGTTTGTGTCTTGTATTTGAATCCTTTTCTATTGTGCTTAGGGAGCTTTTTCTGTTCGGTTTTTTGTTTGGATGGTTTTGTGTTTTGTTGGGTTTTGGGGTTTGTTTGTTGTTGGGGTTTTTTTTACCCCCTAAGAGAAGTTTCTTGACCTAGTCGCTTAAATGTCATTAGCTTTGACTCTGGATGACACTCCTGAAAAACACAGATGAGCTTTGCATACTCATTTAAAGTGTTTTTTCTTTGGAACAAAATGTTTATTTAGTTGGCTACACAGAACATTTCAAACTGTTGGTCACTTGTTCTTAGCAGACAAGGATGACAGTAAATGTTCCAGTGGCATTTCAGAGTAGGACCTGGCCCACTCTGTACAAAAGTTTAAATATTATTGTATATTTTTATGTTGAAGCCCTTCATGGTTTTGGTTAGCAAAGGCCTAAAGGTAAAGATGAAAGGATGATTGTCTGACCCAGCACTGAAGGGTCATCCTGCTGGTAAGGGACAAACTGAGAGGGCCTCTGATTCTTCCAAGCCACAGTTCTTTTCTGTGTGGTAGTTGATTTGGTGATTCAGCATTTGCTGGCCCAAAGAGAAAAGTCTTAACACAGTAAAGCACAGTGTGGGTTTGTATTGTTAATGCAGAGAGAGGAGGAGAGACCTTGTTAATGCCTTGTGCTAATCTGTGCAAGTTAGTGGATGCTTCCATCACTGTTAAATTTACCTTAATCTTAAAACACTTCTCTTCTTCCTTTGGCAGAATTTTGGTGTCAATTGGAGAATCATTTGGGGTGAGTTTTAACAATTTTCATGTCTGGTCTTAAATGCATGCAGCTTTTGGAGGAATGGGATAGCCTGCTCACACCTGTAGAACTGGCCAGTGAGTGTCTCCAATTTAATGCAGTGATTACAGAGAAGTTCTGGTAACTCCTTTCAAATATCCAGACTTCACTTTTAAAGTGTGTTGCATTTCATTTTAGTTGCTTTGGCAGAAGGTGGAGTTCCTGAACTCCAGAGTTTTAGAACTGCTAATTTTTTTAGTAGAAAATCATAGAATCATATCACAGAACCATAGAATTTGAGGGGTTGGAATGGACCTTACAGATCATCTAGTCTCAACCCCCCTGCCCTGGGGAGGGACGACAACTCACTACACCAGGTTGCTCAAGGCCTTATCCTGGAAATGCCACCTGGAAAGTTGGAGTAGTTTCAGGATTTACTGGCAATTCTTTCTCTATTTTCTTGTCACTTCAGACTTCTGAGAAGTTTCAGAAAATAAACCAGATGGTGTGCAACAGTGACAGCCAGTTGAAGCGCAGTGCAGAAGTGAGTGCTGCTCCAAAGCCACTGAAGAGGCTGCGCTTCGATATAGAGGGGCAAGACGAAGCAGATGGAAGGTGAGAGATTGGCCTTGGCTTTTCTGTTCTTACATATATCTGGTTCTCACAGGGCCTTCCATCCTGACTTCTTCCTGAAACCCTAACTTGTGTCAATTCGTGAACTTTAGTGACTGTATTAAATAAGAGATGGTAGCTTAATACTTCTCAATTAAATGCTTTGATTTAAAGTTTAGGTTACAAGCATAAAAAGTTATCAACTTAATCATATGCCTTCTTCTATCTGCAGCAAACACCTACCCCAGGAGTCCAAGTTCCAACAGAAGCTTGCAGAAATGAGTGAGTATTATTTTTCTCGTAAACTGCACAGCAGTGAGTGCCTTGGATGAAAGAGTTTGGGCCCACTCAGATGAAAATATTGCTCAACACTGATGTCATGGGGGTAACTTGCTTAGTTGTAGTACTTGCTGCATTTAGTCTTGAAAATGCAGATTACAAGATGGAAATTCAGGAAATTTATATACACAAGAAAACCATATGTGGTTTTGTTTGTTGCTTTGCTGTCTTTTATACTAAAATGTCTGAGACTGCTTTTCGCCTCTGCTGTGGATCAGCATTTATTTCAGATTTCATGGCATCACTTTTCTGGTTTTTTTTCAAATGAAACTCCAATGTGGCTCATGAAAAGCAAAATAGCCCCACCCCCACATCTGAGTTTTATTTTCCACTACCGTGGAGGAGCACACTAGATCTGGCCAGGCATTCTCACTTGTGCAATCTGAGCTCTGTAGCTCAGATTTGCCCAGAAAAAACTCTTGCCTTGCAAGTGTTTGCTTATCAAGATAGGTAGGAGTGTGGATCTGGACACTTCTCCTTACCTTAAAGGCAGGGAAAATGTTTCAGTGCTTACTTGTGGCAGAGGTTAAGAAGGAGAGTTCTGTTTTGTGTCCAGTGGTGTTGGTGTGTGCCGCTGAGGGCAGAAGGCATTTCCTGGACAGGCTGGCTCTGGGATGTGGGTGCTGCTCAGGCCACAGCATCTGCCTGGAGACAGGGCAAGATTCCCTACGTCACACAAACCATCTGCTGCCTTGAGGGTGAAAACAGACCCAGTGAGGGTACAAAAACAATGAGGAACAGGTGAATTTCATAAGATGTGTAAAATTGAGCAAGAATTGCTGAAGCAATGCAGAATCAGGTGTTTATTTTATAGTGAGGGATTTGTTTTACTTAGAATAGTGTTATTCTGTTCACTGTGTCGTTAAAAATTTTTTCAATTATCAGTCCAAGGTAATTATGAGGAAAATATTTAATTTCACTCTTTTTCTGTTTTGCTTGTTGGGTTTTCTTGTAGCATCTACTCGAACAAGAATGCAAAAGCAGAAGCTGAATGACGGAAAAGATACCTCAGGCAGTGAAGAAAAGTAAGACTCTTCTCAGGACCAGGGGCTGCACCCTGCCAGCCCTCTTAGCTTGTCTTTATTTTACAGCCTTCATTAATTGAGTTGCTTTTTAAGTTGCTTTTTATCCTGAACTGCTAGTTGAAAGCATTTGGACTTTTAAAGTTTTTTAATGTTTCATGATACTTTGCCTTATGATGTAGCATATATACAATGTAAGCCACTGAATTTAATTTATATATTTTTTTGAGGATTTTAAAAACAGACTTGGAAGGTGCCTGAATTTCTTTACTGAATTTTCTTACTGATTTAAGCCAATTCAGTCTCCTTGGATTGAATTTTTTCTGTCTGAAGATGAAGCATTAGCTAGAGTGATTTGAAATGCACTAGTTTTGTTTCCTAGATTTAATTTTTAGATTTTGATTCCTTGCAAATTTTGAAGCTGAGGGGCCAGATACTACACAGATTTGTCTCTGTACATAATTAGTGCCTCAAATTCCCCTGAACTCCAACTGCATGGCAGTTGTAGGCCTGGCCCCACAAGCACAACTTGAATTCAAAGTGAACTCGGTATGTAGTCCTACTACTGAAACCAGTACTTGACATTTTGTGGTTTTCCTCCCCCACCTCTCACCCCAGTGTAATTTCACAGGGCAGCTACACTGTCCATCAGTTTGAATTTCATGGAATATGAATCCCAGAGAGATTCATCCCAGAATCCCACAGAGAATCTTCACAGAAGCAGAAGCTGCTTCCCATATGAGTAATTGTTGTGCACTTTCTTATCTTGGAAAATCTCAAGTATTAAAAGGAAAAAAACCCAAACAACCCAAACCTAAACCCCACCTGGTACACAGAAGATTTCAAAATTCTAATGATGTAGAATTTTCTTGATTTCTTCAAATTTTAACCTAACTGTAGCCAAGCCAAAGAGCTTGAGGAACAGCTGAAAGCTGAGTGTCTCCAGGTGGGTTCCAGGTAAGAGTAGCCTGGTCTCTAAAAGCACAGGGTGTCTCCTGTAGGCCTTACTGCAGCACCTGCACAAAAGCTGAGCGTGGTGGAACCTGCTTTGGGAGAAGGTCTGCCTTATTTTATTGAAAGGGCAATAAATTGGGCAACTTGCAAATGGCTGCAACGAGCAAAAAAACCCCCCAAACTCAAGACTTCTGTATTTGTAAGTTACTGATACAGGTACTGCAGTTTTGTAAAACAGCCAGTTAACAAAAGCATGTGTTTTACTTCCAGTGGACTAAAATATAAGCAAATTAATGAAGTCTTGCTTTAAAATGACCCATTTTAATGAAATTTAGCTTTTGCAGCTACTTAAATTACAAACAGTTACAGTAGAAAAGCATGCTGTTCATGATGCAAATGATTGAAACCAATATCTTCTCCAGGTAGCTTGTTTAGAGATTGTTTAGTTGATCCTAGAATACTAACAGTAGTACATTTTAAAGATCCATTCTTGTGTTGAATGGAAGCTAATCCTAGAGCTACTAAAAGCTCTCTGAGCAGAATACTGATGTGTCAGTGAATTTTAAAATAATATTGAGAGGTTTTTTTAGACTTAATAGGGATTCAACTTTCTTCCTGAAAAATGTACAAGAAGTTTCAAGAGTACCTTGTGTATTTCCTCACTTTCTGCTGAGTTTTGCAGATATATGTTAACACTGGGGTACAGTGACCCAGTCAAAGCTCTTCCTTTGGCCAGAGGGGTGACATTACAGAGTCCAGTACCTAAACAGATTCATTATTTCTTTACTGTGACAATGTATTTTTTTGGTCAAACAGACTGAAGGCTTTGCATCAAATATATGATAATATTTTATACAACTAATCAGTTTCTCTCCTTTCAAGATAAATAAAATAGCTTTTAAAAGATTAATAGTCAGCAATTTTCTATTATTAGATGGGAGGATGACTGCCTATGTTCTCCTGTACCACAATTCCACTATGACTCTGCAGCTGGTACAAGCAGAGTCACTCCCATCTCCAGCGATTCCCTCTTGAGGTGTTCTAGAAATGTTGTTTTCATCAGGTTTCATGTTGTAAGGTCACTGTTGGTAATGCTGACAGATCATGGCCTGGGTCACTGTAATGGCCCTTGCAGAGGTGCTTGAGATGGTCCTTCAGGAGGTTGGTGTCTGCATCTAGAAGCATTTGCATCATTTCACCACCCTGCTTTTCATAATTGCTTCTTTGGCTTTCAGAAGTGCTGGAAATAGCCAGGATGCCAAACTCCAGAGTCAGCCACCGTGGCTTTGGTGTCTGGCTGTGCCTTGGCTTCCCAGGCTCCCTGTCACTGCTGTGAGAGCCCAAAGGTGCCTGTGCCTTGTGACGCTGCTGAGCAGGCAGAACTGTTTATAGCATCCGTGTTCAGGACAATGCTTAGAGCACAAAGTGCACTGGCTGCCTTGCCAGTTCCTGCCCCCTCTAAAAACATGTTATTTTTAAGCAGATACATATGCAAATAAATGTGTATTGAAACTATAATGGCTTTTTATCAGATTTGGAAATCTTTCCGTGTTTGACAGCACTTTCCTTGTGCTCTTCTTGTACTAAAAATGGCCTGGGATGTTGAAACTGTGTTCCAGGAAAGAAAGAAAATTAGGATTCACAGGAGAAGAGTTGGACAGAAAGTGCAATGGGCATTTTAGGTGCCTAACAGCAGGGATTGCACCACTGGTCAAACTCTAATCACTGTGGAGAAACACACGTTTCTGGAGAACCTATGTCTCTGCCTAAGCTCTGCGTGCCAGATGAGGTCAGATGAAGTTCATCTCAGAAAGGCCTGTTTCTGTCCATTGATGCTGAAGGGAATTTAATCCACTGGCTGTGTAGCCATCTGAAGGTGGATGTACTGACTCCCACCCAGCCTCTTTGTTTGCAGGTTTATACCTTAATCTTTTCCTGCTGTGCCATTTCCAAATGCTGTTTGTTCTTAAATGCCACAGGAGCTTACTTCTTCCTCCCTGCATTCGACTTGCAAGTGAAGAATTCGGTGCTTAGGCAGTGCTAGTCCAGAGAGGCTGTAGTAAACAGCTGGTTCCTCACAGGTACTGGAACAGCCACAGGGAATGGATCATATAAAACCAGCAGTTAATACAGTCTTCAGGCATTGTAACAGAACTCCACAGGTGGGTATTAGAGGACAATACAATGTTGGCTTTTAGCTTCAGTAACTTAGGACAGCCTTTCAAAGATTCTACCTCTGTAATTTATTTTTCTTTCAAACTCCATTTCTGCTGAATGGAACATTGACCTGTATTTAAACTCCATGCTTTGGTACGATCAGTGCTGGGCTGTAGCACACAAAGTTTGCAGTACAGCTGTTCCCTACCATGATACTGTTCTGTTGTCTGCCTTAACTTCTACCTGTATGCTGACATCCAGTGTTTTTCAACACAAACTTTACAAAACTGATCTCTTTCCCCAGTGGAGTTGTGGTTTTGATGAAACTGCATTATGTAGTGGGAAGGTTTTGACCAGTTCTGTTTGACTACAAAATACTGACACAGCTGCTGAAGTATGGACTTATGCTGCTGGAGGAAATTGTGCTAATCACTGAGGGGGTGGCAGAACGTGCTTCTTTGTAGATGATCCAATATACTCGTAGTGAGAGTCTGAGGCACATGTCTCAAACACAAGCAAGTTTTTACCACAGCATTTTCCAAAATATTTGCTTATTGCCCTCTTCCTAAGTAAATTCTGCTGTCTGTGTGCTTCATCCTTCCAGTCACACCCACAGAGTGATGTGAAGAAGGGCATTACTACTGCTTTTCTAAATATGTGCTGCTCCCTTTCCTACTCTTCCTCAAAGAATAGGATTGTTTGAGCCTCCAGTATAGTAAAGAACAGTTATTTCTACTTTGGAAATGAGGATGTGGTTGTTTAAGGGAATTATTAAGTTCTTCAAAACCATGTCTGAGGATTAGAAAAAGTCATCGAAGGATTCTATGGCACAGCAAGGCTCTGCAGGAAGGTCACATGATGGATTCCATTAGTGTGTTGAGCCTGGTAATGCAGCTTCCTGCCTTCTCCATTTGTAAAAGACTGCAAAAGGTACTTGAAGTCACTTCACCCCATCAGAATTTTGAGAGAAATAAACTCTCAGGCTTAACTCACAGTTGCCTATTAGAAAATTCAAGTAAATGCTCCATGAACTCCACATCTTCTGTAATGGGGAAAAATTCCTGCCATGCAGCACTGGGTGGAGGTTTCATCTTAACTCACTTCAGTCAGAAATGAAGCATCTACTCTGCCTTAGCCATCGATGAGCAGTGATGAGAGAGAGGCATGTCCACAAGGCAACTCCTCTCTCCTGAAACAGGCCTGGAAGGTAAGTGGTGTAGCCACCTTACAGCACTGACCTAAGGAGACCCAAAACAACGTGTTTGGACAAGGTGTCTTTATTGCCATGTGGAAACTAATGTGAGTTTCACTCTTCGGGATTGAATTGCAAGACCAATGTTACCACTTCAAAACTATCTTTTTCCCCAGTTTTCTGAAGATGATCTATCTAGGGATAAGACAGTAAGACAGGGATTAAAAAACCTAAAGCAGAACTTCCGTTTCTTGAAACATTGTTTTAGGTTTTTTAACTAGATGGATTTCTTAGTAGTAAAACTCATAGAGCAATTCACATCCAGACAAATACGGTGAATGCTTCCTGGCCCACTGGAGTGCCAGGGAGCATGTTGCTTGGTGTAATGAAAAGGGAGATTCTTTTAATTCTGTCTTAAAACAATGAACATAAGTGCTGGGAACTCTAAAACTGTAATATCTTGCTGAAGCTCCTCATGGCTTACATATTCATACTCCAGATAAACACCCAGTGAGACATAGCCTCTTGTCCTAGAGGATTGTATTACTTTATCAGATGTTCAGAAGAACAAGTTTGTATCTTCACTGGATGATAAACCAGACAAAAAGAAGCCTAATATGGCATATTAATTGAGTTTGGAGGTAAAAGGACACTATGAAAGTTTTAGCAGCAAACAGGTCCCTGTCCCATAAAATCCAAATGGTTAAAAAAATTTAGAAAAAGAATAAAATTAAACCAGGCAGCCCAGATGGATGATAGCTTTGTTTGCTTGGCTTTTGAGTGGGAAAGGGTAGTTATACTGCATTAGATTTCTGTGTTAAATTCAGTTGGCAATGAATGGTCACCACACATCTATGCTGTAGCCATCTGTACAAAACCTGCATGCTAGTGGACTTCTACACATTTCCTAAGCTGATAGACACCGAGACTCTTTCCAAACCATTGCACATTCTGACCATGGAGTTCTCCAACGGAGAAGTATTTCCAGGAGGGAAGAGGACGTGCTCTTCAGCTTGGTGGTAGTCAGACCTCAATTTCGGAATGCTCCCACTCTGCTTGCTTTGCTAATGAAGTTTTTCAGGAGGTCGTGGTCCATTTCTGCAAAGCCTTGAGTTTGTGTAACAACAGTTAAATGGTTTATGCAAAATCTGAAGCAAAATTCTTCCAAGTCCTAGGAACAAATTGAGGTAATTTGTAATATGAATGACAAAGTAGTAGTAATAGTATTTTTGTTTCAAATTTGTTGTTTAATTAGCAGATAATATACCAGATTGTTCACATTCCCAATCCCTTATCTGTTTGATGAGATCACAAATGATAGGGTGAAATTTCTTCCTAAAAACTATTCAACAAACACCCTCCAGGAAAACAGGAGTAGCCACCTAAATCAGCTCTAGAACTTCACCACACTTACTGAGCTGTGAAACCATCAATTTTCCCCAAGTCAAACTGCTAGAGCATCAGTAAGTCCTCTCGTTCCCTCCCTGCACTGAATCCAGTTGTGGTCCTGTGAAAAATACCAGATACCTAGTGTTGCTGAAAATAGAAGCAAAATATGATGTAACATTTGATGATGCTTGCGGAATGTAAACTCCATGTTAGGATACATGTGCTTTCTGTGGCAAACCTGGGAACCGTATCCCCCTGTCTAATGGGATTCCTAGATAGTAAAAAAGGTTCTGTCTCACTGTAACAGGATGCTCAGATACTCGGCACAGGATAGGTATAAGCCGTTAAGCCACACAACCATGATTTCATGCAGCAGATTTTAACCCCTCAAACTTCTCACACAAGTAACAATCCTCTCCATGCACCAGGTCAATCCCCTTTAGTTGGTTCCTATGCAGCAACTTGCTGTTGAA
The DNA here is from genome assembly GCF_000695815.1 of Acanthisitta chloris. NCBI lineage: Eukaryota > Metazoa > Chordata > Aves > Passeriformes > Acanthisittidae > Acanthisitta > Acanthisitta chloris. The sequence continues at coordinate 74,545 of NW_008660803.1, forward strand.
GGAAAATTAATTACTTCCTGCAGCAAGTAGAGCTGGAGCCATCAGCAAGGCAAGTCTAAATTGTATGATCCATGAGCTATAAACTCTTCCAAGGGTTACAGCAAAAAGAGGTCTCTTAATCCATGCCCAATTTGATTCTATGTTAGCTACATTAACATTGCAGCCAGGGATTAGTACTAGAAAGGTCTTCAGCTGAATACCTGTACATTTCCCTTTGAAACCTTTTCCTTGGATTCAATGTTTCAAGTCTATTGCCCCTGCTGAGATGTAACTAAAGCTTTAACAGAAGCACGAAATAAGGTAGCAAATACGCACAGAAGTAAATTGTATCTCTCATCAACAAGTACCAGAAAAGTAAAGAAATGGAGTGAGAATAGAAAAAGTAGCAGCAAACATAAGAGGAAATAAAAAATGTAGCTCAAATACAGTGGCACCTTAAGTTCCAGCAGACCTCTAAAATGATACTGCCAGAACCTGAGTTGCCTTATAGTCAACATGTGACTGAAATTAACAGCAGCTGCCCCTTCTGCTGCTGCTAAGACCAGAATAGCTGATCTAGAATCCTGGTTACTCAGTCTGCAGTTTCAAGAAATACAGGCTTTGTGTTCTGTTATACAGAAGGTGATTAAGATTTGCTGCAGTGTGTATTAGAAATACACGTTAAAAGAACTTGTAGCAGCAACTCTTTTTGTATTTTCTGAGCATAAGGCAAAATACTGTCAAGCATTTTTAATCCTAATAGATGCATATAGTAGTCGAGTCACTCTTCATTTAATTTGCTCTGTTAATGGCAGATAACACAGCACTGTAATATTCCACTTGCAATGTTCATATTTAGTGACAAGAACTTGAATTCTGTCTTTTCAAACTTCCAGAATATTAGGCCTCTTTCATAATCCTTCTTTGGACAGTTTTCTACTGAAAAGTAGTGCTGATACACTGCACATGGTTCTCAAACCAGTTTTTACTGTGTTAATGTCATACACGAAGAGATCCTGTCTCACTTCATGATTACTTAGACAGAGGCTTCCCATGTCTTTGATAAAGACATCTTTGCTGCACTTCCCTGAAGCTGTTCTACTACATCCCTTTCTGAGCTGTGGCTGTAGGGACTCCTGAGTTTGACACATGATGCTGCCAGGGCAGGTGAATCAATTTATCCTCTGATGATCATGTTAAAATATTACATATTTTGGAAGAATAAAACACCGACTCACAGAAGGAAGACGAGGGTAACATGCATTTACTCATCTATCCAATCCCTTTTATTGTGTTTCAGCTGCTATAAACTCCAGTACTTTGTCCAGGGTAGCTTTACTGCTTCAAATACATCATGTGTCATTACTTCACCTGATTCTGGTCAACTAAGGGTACTTCTGCTTCAAAAATGTTCAGAAGTATTGAAAAGCTTGTAAGAGGAGAAACTCCCGAATAAAGGTTTAATGAAAAATGTGCCATTAAGAGAACCAAATCATTGGGTCCTACTTCCCAGTCCAGTCTCCCCCAGTACACTGGGCTTGTACCACTGCAGCACACTGAAAGTACAACTGCTCTTTGCCTCAGCTGTTTGTGCCTTCGGCTACCGATACCTGGTTTCAAATGCCTTGTAACCAGCAGCTGGCAATTTTGTTAGCTACTAATCTGAAGTCATCCCCTCTAGTGTGCTGTCTGCATACAGCACAGACTTCTGCAACGTTTTGAACTCAATTTTTGTTTCAGCCCTTTCTTCTACTTGCTTCTTATACCTGGAAGGTATAGGTATGTCAGTCTACCATGTTATACTTCTAGCCTGTCCTCCTTTAAAGCTTCATCCTGCATTTCACAGCCAGGCAAAGGCAAAAACCCAAGTATTTAAAAAAACCCAGCATTGTAACCAGCTACATATTCTGCCTTTTCTAACAGGTAATCTTCTGTTTGGCTCTATCAATTTTATTCTTGTAAAGCAGAAAGATGAGGATTCTCAGCTAAGATCCTCAGTTATAACAATGGCTCCTAAGTCTTAAATACATAAGCAGACCTTTTGAATAATAAAGCCCATTATTTCCACAATCAGCACAGCACTAAGGATTTTAGAAAAGAAAAACATCTTTGCAAGTACCTGTTTACCAAATAAGCACTTGCATTCCACTGATAACAGGCGAGTGCTAGTGACACATTCCAGAGCCAAGGGCAGACCGAATGACAGGATATGGGGAGAGTAATAACAATAGGTAATTTGTTGTATGTCAGCACAATTCACTGTAAACAGTACTGCAAAAGTGGATTTTTTTATATAAGCAGAACTGTAAATAGGGAGGGACTTTACAGGTAAATTCTCCCAGTGCCTGTAAAAGGCAGTACCAGGAAGGCTGTACCAGACACCAGCTGACAAAACTATCAAGCAGAGAGCTCAGGAAGTGAAAGGCAATGCAAAATCCAAAGGCAGAGAAGTAAATGGCAGCCAGACATTTGCATGCCATGCCCTGCTGTGCCAGATGACACAGCAGGACGCAGACTAAGAACCCTGACTCACAGGTGCAAGCCAAAAGGCCAGGAAGAAAACACTAGTACCTGTTTAGTTTGAGGTTTTTTTTATGGCTTGAAAAGGGCAAAACAAACATCTGGGAAACCAGAAAGGGAAATTACAGTAATAATGTGTCAGCAATGAAATGCAGTTATGTTTATATTAAGCAGCTTCACTTCTCAGAAAACAACTGCTTGCCCGAAGAGAAGTTCTCCTTACCTGAGCTTCATATTTGACAGCAGCAGAAAGAAGAGCAATGGCATTCTCTTCACAAATGCCTTGTTTGATTGTTTGCTGGCAAAGCTTTTTCAATCTGTTTTCTCTGTACAGTGTTGCCAAATCTAGCAGCCCTGTGAAAATTCATACAGCTTTAACTGTCCTAGTGCAAGACACATTCATTTCTTTTCATATTAATCAATTACCCTGTTGCTTTAGGCCAAAATTATCAAAGACTTGTTCTCTTTTTCCCCCCTAGATGATGTGTGCATTGTTCTTTACAGATATATCAAAAAAGGAACCAGTTTATTACTACACAAGTGTTCTGTTTTCTTGCTCACTGTATTGTATGCCATGCTAGGCATCAATTACTGACTTACATCCTCTTAAATTTGTGTGGGGAACAGCTCCCTTTCATTCATGATCAAATCACTACAGCTACCCAAACAGAAAAGTTTTAGAATGGCATTAGTGTCTTTTCAAGAAAAAAAAAGTTCTTAATAAGAGAAACATAAAGTTCTTTTTGGACATTTTGCATCTCTGATCTTATGGCATCCCCACCACTCATTCTCCTTGGGCACGTTTCCTGCCATTGCATCCCTCTTTCCTGGCACCTGCCAAAGTCCAGATTTAAGTGCTAATAAAACTAAAAGTACCAAGCCCTGCTTTCCTCACACCCTGTTACCACACACACAGTGACCTTCTCAGAAACAGTGACCTAGCATCATTTCAATTTATGGCAAATACCTATAGCATCTTCAGGTGGGAGCCTGATGTTGTCTGTGTACAGGTATTCCAGGAAGGCTCGGTAAACAGGATAAGAAAATTCACTCATTTCTATAATTTCATCATCATTATTCAGTATGGAGCGAAAATGTTCACACCTACAAAACATGAACAAAGATGGTACACTCTGAAGAGTTAAGCTTGAAAGGTGATCTGAAGTGAGGGGCTGGTAAAAACCAAATCATAACAGACTAAATACACAAGCATAAATCTACCTCAGTGATTTCTTGGTTTGAACATGTTTATTTCTTTAAGCCTTATAAGCCTTAAATATTTCATTCAGAATTGTTCTTGTTATTAATATTTTACAGTAGGCTCCATTCCTACTTACAATATCTACAAGGATAGTCCATGTGGGTTTGATGCCATTTTCTTAAATATGTTATACCTCAACTACAAATTTCATTACCTGGCTCGTAACAGATTAAGTTTACAATTAATTTAGACAACTCTCACATTTCACCCTGATTTTTCCAACGTGATCTAATGAAGAAGGAAATTACTAATGATTTCAGGTAACATTTATTCTAGTGTCAGAGTCCATACACAATTTAACATTAGATTTAATCATTATACTCAAGGATTAAAATATTGAAAGCAAAGACACTCTCACCCAGATCTTTCATTGCTATTTTCTTGTAAGCCTGAATACTGAATGCTTTTGTGACAGATACAAGCAAGGACAAAGCACTGCCTTTGTCATTTGCAGTAACTCACCATGCACTGTAACTTACTGTTCCCTAAAAAGCATCCTAACATTTGCATTGTTATCAAAACTTTTAATGATGTCAATGAACATCACAACTTCTGATAACTTTTCCTGTATAATCACAATTTAATCAGACTTTCTTATACTGCACCATTTACTTTCTAACTCTTCCACATCTGAATTTGCTCTTCTGTTACTAAAACTTTTCCATAAAACATCAGATGGTTTCCCTTGAATGTCTCTGGGACAAGACTACATCACAGAGACAGCATCACTTAAACACAAGTGAAACCTAATTATTTAGTTTATCACTTAAGTTAACTTCTTCACATTTGATTTTACTGGTTATTGAAAGATTTTTTTCTTAGTATTTTGGGGTTTTCAATAAAATACAGAAACCTCAAGTTGAATGCATAAAGAAACAAAAAGTCATTATCTAGCTTCTGTCCTATATGTTACCACACTCCGGGATTGGGAGAGGCAGACCAAACCCCACTGCTTTGCTTCCTAAAGCCTCATGTTAAGTAGTGGTGACCATGCTATCCATCCAGCATGGAACAGACCTTGGGAATGGTCTGTTGCACCAATGGTACCACCCGACAGTCAGAGAGAAGGTGGTGCAAATTGCTGCCTTAAAAATTAAGTGAATAAATAAAAATTGGTTGGTACACATCCTCCAGTCATCTTGGTGTGACTCACCCTTTGGAGTGTCTCTTCCCCTATCTCTATTCATCAGTAGAGACAGACCACACACTCAATTCTGGCTGGCTAAGTGTGGAGCAGATGAATCCCTCCCACATACTCATATGTATCTGTTTCTACAGGCAGCACGTGGCTTGGCCAGACCCTCACTGAGCCATTTCACCACCACTGCAAGCTAGTAACCTCCAATGATGGGATCTAGTTCAACAGTAGGCATAAAAGAAGATGGAAAAGTCTTCGCAAGTAGTAAAAAAGTGACTAGATAATGAATTTAGACCAGCACTGCATTCATGACAATACTCTGGAATAGGCCAAATGTTGGAAAACACCATTTAAAATACATCATCTTAAAGAAAGACTTAAAGAAAATCTTAATTTTACAGACTGTGCCTGATCCTTTATTGTTCCTCCATATTATTTTGATAATGCCATACATTTAAATCCACTTTAGAACTAGACACATTTCCTTCACAGAATGTCATATAACCTGAGAAAAGCAGAGCAAGAAAAAAGAAATAAGCAAAAGTTATATATAGTCTGATTATTAGGAAAAAGAACCTCAGGAACATTTTGGGGATACACAAGATTTGATGTGGTATCTGACAGAGGAGACGCATGGCATTCCGAACAAAGAGGGTGAACTGTAGGCATGAGTATAATGTATAAGCAATGAAACCAGTAAAAGGAAGAAAACAGTAATACAGGTAATAGGAGTAGTGAGAGGAGAGCAGAAAGGACCAAAAAAAGGGCAGGCAAGAATTAACAAGGAATTTTAATTTTATACAGTAATATCAAGAAATAACTAACAGGACTCAGGAGCAAAAGTAGGAAGATTGTGCTGGTTTGGGCTGAAGTG
>NW_008660804.1:0-633 GCF_000695815.1 Acanthisitta chloris
GCCCAGGGCAGGGGGGGGTGGGACTAGGCGATCTCTCAGGTCTGTTCTAACCGCTGAAGATTCTGTGATCTCCCTGCATCTCCCTGTGGTGTGCTGGTCCCCCCTGGTTCTGTGCTGAGAACGGCGCTGGAACCATCTCGTGGGTGGGTGCTGCAGTGCTCCTCTCCACAACATTCAGTGGTGCTGTCTGAAATCTGCTCTGGTCAGTTTCCTTCTGGAGGTGTGGCGGTGTTCAGTGTGTTTCTGATCTGTCAGTTTCAATGGTTTGGCTTACTCTTTTCCCTCCAGTTCCATGTGCTGCCAAACGGCTTAGACTGTGTGTTGCAGGAAAGGGTTTGCATAACCTTCCCTGTTAGAGGGGAACGTGTCAGTGCCTTTCAGCTGGGGAGAGAAGGGCAGGGCCTGGAGGCAGTGAGTTGGGTTGGGGAGGATGTGCAGGTGGAAAGGGGATTTTCATCCTGGAGCTGTGCTGGTACTTCCTTGATTGGAGGTGTCTGAAAGAAGTGGAAAAAGCACACAAATGATGGAGAGAGATCTGTGAATTTGAAAGTTATCTCTTGGAGAAGATACGGAGAGCCTGTGTACAGAGAACTGGAAAAGGCAGTTTGTGTGGCAGCATGTCACAAAGTGGTG
>NW_008660804.1:693-40760 GCF_000695815.1 Acanthisitta chloris
GAATGCAGGGTACACCAGTGAGGAATGTGGTGGAACTGATGGAAGAGAAGTTTATATTGCATGTGAAATGGGTCATTTTGCACTTGACAGCAAGTGATTTTGAGGTTGGCTGTGTGTGTGTCTACAGTGGGTCCTCCAGAGCTGTGTGTGGAAGGTGTCAGTCTGGGCATTTGTGCAAGGCTGGGGCTAATCAGTTCTCCGAGAGCCCAAAGTGGGGAGTGTGATGGCCCAAACATCACGCAGGGGGTGCTTGTTGTTGCATCAGTCTGGTCCTGGAGGTTATCTTGGAGCAAACTGTGCTCTGATCTCCCCTCATGTTCCTTAAGCAGTATTGGAATACAATGTGGAGATGCTGAAGCTGAGCATCACGAGGAGCTTCACCTGTGAGAGTCTGTGAGCTCAGGCTGAAAGTAGGTGAGACACTTTCAGACTTGTGTTGTCCCTGGAGGCAGTTTAGCCATGTTTCAGTTAACAAGCCCAGGCAGGTTGAAGCTGATGGCTGCAAAAAAACCCACACCAAAACAAAAACTTGGCAGCAATATATGAAATATAATTGCAATTTTGCCACCCTTTCCAGTATAGAGCTTATATCACAGTAACCTGTGTAAATGACACACAAGGAACTTGTACATACTACTACTGTACATACACAGTAGAAGAAAGCATGTTTGGGGAACCACAAGTGTGGATGGGAAAGGGACTAGATGAATCTCTTGCCTATATTAGGCATTTGAAATATGTCAGAGTTTTTATAAATGTGAACATTTAATTTCTTAATTTCTTTGCATGTTCCCGTCCTTTCAATTTCTATTTGTGTCTCATCTAGCTTGTTATCTCATTGACTTTTCAGAAGGGGAATTTTGCATTGTTGACTTTCAGGATTTTTTAGGGGGGAAAAAAAAGCATATTGGTGTGATTTAACCTTTAGTGTTGACTTACAAATCAGAAAAATGAAGGTAAAGAATGGTTATACCTGGCTGAGTGTTCTGAAAGAAGCCCAGCCAACATCACAGGGATGTGCTGCTTCTCCATGAGAACAGCAGTGTTTAAAGTCAGAACTGTAGCTGTTGGTTCAGCTATGTCTGTTACAGTCAGTGAATTGCTGTGTGAAACTGAAAGGTCTAAAATCCCACGTCTCATTTCAAGATCTTTTTCAATGAACAAAAGTGTGAAGGTAAAATGGAGTGTGATTTTCTGTGGGAGATCTAGGTTTTGCTTGCTAAACAATATAAATCAAAGGTTGAGTAATTCTCTGTGCAGTTGCATGAGGCTACAACATCAAGTGATCCATCCATTTCCAGGCACAGCAGCCATTGGTGCTAGTTGTCTGGTGTAATGACTGAAATTGCATTCATTTCATTGTGTGAAATGAGATATTTTTGTGATCTGTAATGCTGTGAGATTATTTATAGCATCCTCACATGAAATAAAGTACCATCATACTTATTTAAAGAGTGGAACAGAGGAAGGGGCTGGAGGTGAGTGGGTCGGATAAGTAGCATGAGGTAGTGCTAAATGCTGAAGATGGTAGGATATTCACAATCTGACTTACCCTTAATTGTTCACCTCAAGATGTTAATGTCTTCCTACTGCATCCATGCTTCACAAAGGAAGTGTGATTTTTTTTTTTTTTGTGGGCTGTATGTAGATTCCATGGAAACACATTTCTGCACTTGTTTTTCTACAGTGTTTTGTTTGCTAGTTTGGTATGGCTGTCTCTGCCAGGGAGCTGATTCCTACCCTGCTAGAAGAGTGACAGCACTTGTCCTTATGATATTAAAAAATAGCATTTATTCATAGATAATGTTTTTATGTATAGTTACAGAGAAGGAACAACATGCAGAGTGATCCTGCAGGTGTTTTCTAGAGCTGAGACCTACCCATATAGCAGACTGTGAAATGCAGGTTCTTTGTAGGAGGAGTTAAGGTACAGCTAGTGGAGCTGGGATTATTTGCTGTTTAGGAGATTAAGTTAGCTCCTAAAGATTGCTCTGCATGTCAGAAAATATGAAATGAAGAGATTGTGTTCGATTAAATTAATTTTCTCTTTTGATTTTAACTGGATGCATTTATTGATTTGAAATTGCTGGTATTTTACTTGCTTCTCTGAATTTAGTAGCACGTGCTGAATCATTATAAATGAGATTTAAACCAACTGTGCAAAGTGCCTTTCATTAAGTGGGCAGACTGTGTATATAGCAGGCCAGGATTAATTTGTTTTTCATCAGACTGTGAAACTTGTATCAACATCTTTTTAGCTTTAATGGCTAACAAAATGACATTAATGACAGCAGCTGTTAAAAGCTCATCACTCTCACCTTTTTATATAACTTGTTAATATCTTGTAATTCACATCATATACATACTTTTGGGCTTTGCAAACCCAGGGAGTTATCAGTGCATTTCTAATCTTTCTAAAGGAAATGGGAAAAGGCAAAAAGAGAGAAAGGCAGTTCCCATATTCCTCTCAAGAAAAGATAAGTAAATTAAAAAGTTAATAACAAAAAACTTTCAGGTCCTCACTGAACTCCATATAAATGTGTATTAACTGGATTTCAAGAGTCAGTTTATAGGAGTGTCTTCACACTTCTTGAATGCTCTGTTGGACGTGTTGGGGTAGCTAGTAAGATCAGTTCTGCTCAGAAGAAAATAACTGACCTCATCTGACGGTTAGTTAATGTTGGTTGAAATAGGTCGAAGAGGAGCTCAAGAGGGTAGACGTTGTTCTGCTACTGTGCTGATATACTATAGTTGTGAGTCTCCTTGAGTTTGTGATAATACGTAATTTTTCAAAGCCTTTTTAAAAAGTAAATGAATTAACTCTTAAACAATGCATTGTATAAGCATATGGTCTAGTGGGAGGTGTCCCTGCCCATGGCAAGGGGGGATTGGGACTAAATGGTCTGTTCTGTAAGATCTGTTCCAACCCCTTAACAGATTCTATGACTCTGTGACTTTCTCCGAACACTTCATCTTATGAGCTTTGCGTCACTGAGTCTGCAGTGTTCTGTCATCCTCAGGTCAGAGGAGTATCTCCATGCCCACAGTCTGTTGACTAAACAATAATACAAAAGTGAAATTAAATATAAAAATCATGGGGGACTCAATAATGGTAATTTTGTGGCTCAGGTGAAGCTGATGAGGAGGTGCTGTGTCTATTGATGTACCTGTAAGTGGGATGTACTCTGGGGCTTTAACCCACAATTGCAACTTGGAAAGCTCTCCTCAAAGTCAGCAGAAAAATGCTGTTCAGCATCTTCTCTGTTCCTGAAATGTGTCATCACCAAGCTGTTGCCTGGTAGAAGTTAGAGCATCTTCTAGGTTGCTCTGAGTGGTGCTGGGCATGAAACTTCTCTGCAGAGTTATTCGAGGGCCTCCTGTGAAGACATCTCCGTGGCTATGGGAATCACACCCACGCGAGCCGTTCGGTTAGTGCATTTCTGTTTGATGCTGCAGTGTGCTGCAGTGACCTTCCACTGATCTGGGACTGCATTGCACTGGTAAAAGCAGCACTGAGCCACCCAGCTGCAAAGCAAAGTCACTTCAGCAGGGTGCTGGGTTTTTTTTTTTTTTCATTTAGGTTAAACAGGGTTTGGAGGTTGGATGTATATTTGTTAGGAGCCTCATAAACGAGTGTGGATGAAACATTAAAAGCAATTGATAGCTGTTCATCCTGAGTTTCTCTCCTTATGTGGCAGAAAAACTGAAGGTAAAAGACATACTTCAGTAAGGCATCATTAGAAGAATAAACTGAGGAAGGGAAGGTAGCAATAGTGCTCCAAGCAAGACTATTTTGTCCTTTTCTGATCAAGGTCTCTTAAGAAAATTCTGAGGTAGAAATATGGAATGAGAGCCTAATTCTGATGCTTTTACTGTGTTGTGGTACACTTTGCAGCTGCAGGTGCTTTGCCCAGACTGGGGTCTGTAATTTGTGTTTTGGAGACACTCTTGTATCCATTGTGGGGGCCTGTCCAAAGCCAAGTGAGCAAAGCACCTAAATGCTCTGAAACCTCTGTGTAACTTGTTTAATTGAAGGTATAAGCCAGTGTTACTAACAGACATGATTTAGCTAAGTGATCCTGTATCTTTAGCACAGCAGTTAGTAAGCAGTAGCACAGGCAGCATGAATGACTTCTCTAAAATGTGAGAAGACAGTACAGCATTAACACAGTTGCAGGCAGGGAAATAGATTTTCTGAGCACTTGCCAATGGGCTCTTGGGATTTGTGATGTGGTTATCCATTGACAAAATGTGGTTGCCCTCATTTTTGCCCTGTGGTCTTTACTTGTCAGGTAGGATTGCCTAAAGGCATTTTTCTGTGTTTCCATTATTTTGGTTTTGGAGTATGAGCAAGCAATTCACATTTTAGTCTGTAGCTAAGTCTTGTTTTAAATATAGAGCAAATGTGAGAGCACTCTTAAGATCATCAACCAATGCTTTAAATCAGAATTTAGGCAGTTTGATCATGTATTTTCTTTTCAGACAGTATGATAATATTTTTCAGAACTGTAAGCTATTTTTATTGAAAATTAGTTGTCTTTATTAATGGCCTGTCTTTAAGCCCTGCTCAGTGTTCAAGTTAGTGTATTTTATTCCTGATTCCCTTTCAAACTGAAGTTACAGAGTAGCCCAAAAGAACTGGAAATTCCTTGTGTGATAGCTGTGGCCTTTTCTGGATTGGGTCAGAGTGTACTATCATGTATATTTATGTATCAGTTTATTATAATAGCTAACTCCTACTTTGCATCTGGGTTGTTACATAGTAAGGAGAACAACCTGCTCACTGTGGACAGTGTACCCTGAAAAACCAGGGGCTGCCTTACAGTGTCAGTTGCAGGTTTTATTACTTGGTGCAGGATTTGATGATATTCCAAGTGTTTCAGTTGAAAGGCAACAGTCAGATACAGCAACTCTCTATGTGATATACGTTGCTGTGAAGAAGCGATTTTTTTATTGCTAGTCCATTATATAGAGTCAAAAAGGCATAAGAAGAGTGTGTGCTGTAGGCTGATTAATCTGATATTTATATTTTCAGTAGCAGAACTGCAGTCTTCATTTTTCTGTGGGCTAGCCTGATATTTCAAGTCAGATCTGCTGTTGGTGGTAAAAGTGTTTTAGAAGGTGAGGATTTGCTTGCATTGCTGCAAGTTTCAACATATTACTTCTCTGCTTGTTATAGAGCCTGAAACTGTTTGTGAGTAATCATATCTGCACTGCATTTTTCTGTAGTGAAAAAATCTTTAGGTTCAATGCTGATTAAGTTTGTCATGAAATATGTGTCTGAAAATCAGGTTATCTTGATCTTTTTAAGTGTTTGTGCGTCACCTTCTGACTCAGTTCTTGCAGTGGTTTCCAAATGGGCATCTGCCAAGTGAAGCTTTAACCCAGCAAGTAACCTATGTGAATAGTTCTGACGTAGCTGTCTCCAATTTCACGAGCATTACCAGTGTTCAGGACACAAGTTTCAAAATACATTAAAGCTTTTAAAATAGAGGAATCACCTGCTGTACTTAATAGGTGTTTCGTGCTGTTTGTATCATTGTGTCTCATCTAAATTCTCATCATATGAATGGCTCATGCTTGGGAATTGTTACATCAGTTAAATTCAGGAAAGCCAGTTCTTATTCATGTCATCTCTCCATTGACTTATTCTTCAAGCTGATTTTATTTAGTGTCTGGTTACACAGATTTTGGACCTGTCATGTGCATAGGAAGTACATAGTTTTACATCCTTCACAAATGCCAGTCACATGGGGACTTACTTGCAGATGTTTTTGGAGAGCCAACAGCAGGGCCTGTGCTCCAGCTTTCTTTGTGTGTGCTGGACCATTGCTCCAAGACTTTGCAATTTCCTCAATAAAGATGCCTACCTGAGGAGCCGTAGCATAATTCAATTAAATGTAAGTCTGGTTTTGACCTGTAAGTGCCAGAGTGTTTGCACATACGAGGCTGAAATTACAGCGAATCACTGAAGCAAGTTTTGTCATGTTGCATTTTATGTTTTAGACTACTAAAATGAGCTCATATGAATCTATGAGGATTAATATTTCTTAAATAATGCTTTCAAGATAATGCCAGGAATGACATCTGTGAGGATTAATATTTCCTTAGTAATGCTTTTAAGATAACACCAGGAATGGATTTGCAAATAGGAAACTATTTCTATGGGTTGTAGTAAACTATTAAGTACTAGCTTGTTCAAAAACATCAACCTAGGTTTGCATCAACGTCAGGTAATCACATGAGGTTTTATCTTGCTGAAGGGCCTGCTATGGATAGTTATGATGTCTAGTTGTTGCCAGTCTTTCTGGCTATTGTCTGGTGATGGTTGAAATGCCCAAACCTAATCCCTGTCACCACAGACCTTGGTATGAGAATGATACAATGTTCAATTTGATGTTCAGCTTGAAGTATGTGCAACAATGCGTCTCTTCCTCATCTTGTGCATGTCTATTATGGAGTTATTTGTACATCTGAAAAACTGGGTCCTGTGCTGGAAGGAGTTAATGATCTCTCCTGGAGCCTGGCTGAAGCCCTTCCCTTACCTCAGCCTTTGCCAGTAATACCAAACTAGTGGGGAACTTAATCACTGACTGAGGTATTAAGCAGAAAGGAAGCAGATTTTAGAGTGCATCAGCCTTGATTGGAAGACATGGGATTTGACAGTGAAGACCTAAAAGATGCTTGGGATTTTTTTTTTTTTTTATAGCATGAGGAAGGTGTTCAGTTCTGATACTGTGAGTGGGATTTTCAGTGTCTCAGGGAAAGTAATTTGCTTGCAAAATTGCAGCGAGTGTAACTTTCAGTTCTCCCATGAATCAGAGTAATACAAAATTCATAATGCATATACTGTGGTGCGTGTACTTTGGAGACATTTCAACTTCAATTAGAAGAGCTTAAGCTTTCAGGTATCACATACTTCAGTTTGGATGTGCTCTCCTTTCCATGAGGCATTTAGATGTTTCTGTTGGTAGCATCTCTCCCTGGGACTTTCACAGTTGCTACACTTGTTTATGCACAGAGTCACTTTGAAGGATATTTACCCCATTTTGTCATTGAGACAATGTTTTCTTCCGAGTTTTGAGTTAATGTCAACATAAAAGTAACACAGTAGATATTGTTTTATACTGTGTATTTGTTCTGTTTTGTTTCATAAACTTAGGAAACTGTAAGCAGTTAGCTAATGTTGTGCTACCTGCCCTTGAAATGTGGAGTTTCTGTGGCATGCTGGAGTGTCACCTTTCCGTAAGGAATGAACAGAGTTTCTTAGTCTGTTTATTGAGCAGGTAGAGGACTGCAGTAAGTCAGTTACTTCAACGCTGTTAATTGCTTCCTAACAGAGAAACACTGTGAGTTAGTTTCAGTTCTGCTTCTGAATTGAAAACAGATTTTTTTAGAAGTCATCTTTTATTTTTTGCACTGATCCTGGTAGAGGTGCAAAGAACATATAGTACAGGCTGTTCATTTGCATGAGTTAAATACATTATGATTTTCTGTGTAGGCTGTGTGAGCTCACAGAGTTAAGAAATGAATAATATGAAGTTATTGTAAAATACATGCTGTGGTTATGTGTTTGCAGAGGAATGTGACACATGAAGAATTAGCTGGTTTGATCTGTATTGAATAGAATACATTCTTAATCCACTTGGTTTAGAGACTTTTATTACTGGATATTTTATTTAACCTGGTACTTCTTGACTTTCTGAAATAAATTATTGATGTCTGTGTAGTGTTGGTATTCAAAGCCTAAACTAACTTACGGATTTCTGGCATTAAAGGTTGTGTCTTATTTCGTATATCTCATGAAGGCTCTGCCAAAACAATTGGTATGTATTTATCTTGAAGATTGTCTCAAGTGCTCTAGATAAAGACAACGGATTAGCTGGAGGTTGTTAAAGAAATCTGATCAAGTTTTCTAGAAGAACTTCAAAGCTCACAATTTGATTTACCAATGAATCCACTGCTCCTAAAGTGTAACAATTTATGGCAATATTAAGGGAAGATTAGAATGCTGCTCTATGGAAACTTTGCAGGGATTTTTCCATGGAGTAGTTCCACATAGGTTGGTGCATATTTTACTTTCTATGAAATAACATAGGTTCCAGCCCCATCCAGTTGTATACATTTAGGTGTGTGAAACAGATGGCCAAACTTGGCCATAGCCAGTACCAAAGCAAGTGAAGCTGTTGGTTCCTTTGCTCTCTTTCTTTCTACTATTACAACACAAAATTAGGGGAAAAAAAAAAAGGTAGTGCAGTGCTTGTTTTTCAGTTTCTTGCTTCATACATCAGTAAGTCGCACAAAGGCTCAGCAGGAAGAGGCATCTGTCAGCAGTGTAAAAACAGGAAGGAGGAAGTCTATTGCAAATCTGGGTGTGCTGATTATCAGTTCATGTTTCACTGCAGAGGATGTCCATTAACAGCCATCAGCGTGATCCATTGCTTATCCAGCAGGAACAATGACTGCTGTAGTGCTGCTACTACAGAATGAGGACCCTGCTTATAGGAAGTAATGTTCACTAACAAACTGTACTCGGCCCAAACAGGAAGGAGGAAGTCTATTGCAAATCTGGGTGTGCTGATTATCAGTTCATGTTTCACTGCAGAGGATGTCCATTAACAGCCATCAGCGTGATCCATTGCTTATCCAGCAGGAACAATGACTGCTGTAGTGCTGCTACTACAGAATGAGGACCCTGCTTATAGGAAGTAATGTTCACTAACAAACTGTACTCGGCCCTTTCCTGCTCATAGAAACAGGATGCTATTAGTGAGAACAATTCACAGAAACTGCACATCCAGGAAAACCAGACAAGCAAAGCAGAACAGCTAAACTCAGATTAATAAAATCTTTTCTCTGATTAGGCCATAGCTTGAGTTCTGTCTTGTTCTGGCATGTAATGTGATCTTTTAAATAGAGTGGTGAGATGTAGTTCTGAACAAGAGTGGCAGAACCTGGGCCCTGTGTAGCGCCTGGCATGGAAAGGCTGCTCAGGGTTTAAGAAATGTGCTTATTACAATAACTGCAGTTGAATTACAGGAAACACCTGGACATTATTTTATAAAGCATTTTAGGGTGTATGCACCAACCTATATGAAATTACTCCATGGAAAAATCCCTACAAACTTTGCAGTTTGTGTATACAGAAAATATCTTTGTATATTGTAGGACAAAGGAAGTTTTTGCAGTGTTTCCTGTGAAACTGCAGTTTAAGTGGAGTGTGTGGTGCAGTATCATGGTTAGGGATGCCATGGTTATAGTCACTGTGACAGGTCTGGTTTAAGGGCAGAATCTCCACTTGCATTGTCAGTGTTTTGTGCTTGAATTGATCACACTGAACTCAGCCTGCAAACTTGAATTGTAAATAATATTTTATAATTTTATGTAATCTATCTCCTTGTTTTTGGGTTTTTTTTGGGGTTATTTTAATGAAATGAGAAATAGAGAGAACAAACATCTCAAGGGCCACTTGCAATATGTATACGGGAGCTATTTGAGAGCATCTCTAGCATCAGGCCAAGATTGGCATTGGTAGCAAGATATGAGTTCTAAAAATACCATTTTTCATAAGCACAGTTTCTTCATTTGAGAATTGGTTTATTTGTGTGTGTGTTGCGTTTTAAATATTACTTTGAAAAATTGAGTAAGAACTGTATGGTTGTGTTGTTTGGCGTTTTTTTTTTTTGTGATTTCATTTAATTTATCAAAATGATCAGTTAATACTTTTCCCCCCACAGTGCTAAATCTGGAGCTCTACAAATAAATCTCTTGCACCCCTTGCAGGTCAGAAGTTGCAGGTCAGACTGCAGTTCCATGTCAAACTCGTAGAGCTGTTGTACAGATCTGTGTAAGTCCTATAATTGTCACAGCATTCATGGAGTTGTAACTGATTGGCACTTACTGAGTGGTTATCGGTGTCCTGACAGGAATGTGTGTATACAGTTTTTAATTGCTTCATATGTCTTGTGTAATCAGGAAATGAAAGACTTTGTGGCAATGTAGGCAGGGGTGGAGAAACCTGCAATTCATCCTAGAAGTGGGACAGGACAGGATGGATTGGGGGAGGTGTGAACATGGTGGAAGGTAGCAAGTCATTATTGAGGACCTTCTTTGTCCTGTAAAAAGATTGGTACTTTTTTTCCCCTCCTCTATTTTCTGAGATGGGTTTTTTTGGCTATTTTTGTAATAGGTGATCTGTTTGAAAAGTCTTTTCTGCTGTTAGAACATATTACTATAAATGATTACTGGAAAGGGAATTGTTCACTCAAAAAGTTTTTGTTCCATAAACTCAGAGTTGTTTCTCCTGGTATGGATTGCAATTAAATATTGAATCGTTGCCCATTTAAAGTAACAAACACACACACAAAACAAACCCCAAAACCTTCAAGAAATAGATTTTTTTTGAAAACCCAAAAAAGATTTGTTAAGCATTGTTTTTCTTTATTTAATGGACTGTTTTAGTAGTGATTTTTATTTGAGTTAGTTATCACCAGCAAAGAATTAATATTATCTTCTGAGTCATTATTTTCTTATTTATTACTAAATAATTAATTTTTGATAAAATAAACTCTTCAAGTTCTTTTTTTTTCCTGAAGTTCTTCCTGTTGTAAAGTTACAACTATTGCCATAGATATAAGAGACAAAATCAGTTCTGATTCTGATTATTCTTGCAATCTGTTTTTCCATTCTTAAACAAGTACATTACAGTGAAAGTTGTATTTAGGTTTCTGGTTATTCTCATTTTGTAGTAAGAAGATGATGGAGATGTGAAGACTGGGGGAGGGACAAAGCAAACTTGGGATATATGCTGAAATCTCAAAAAATACTTTTAGGCTCTTCTCCTTTTACACTCACTAGTCTGTATGCACTTCCTCTGCCTACTTTTCCAGTAGTCCAGGCAATGTATGAAATTAATTTCTAGGCTTATAGGATTTTATTTTTGCCTGTAACTTTTTATTTCCTTCCTCATTAGTGAAATGCTCATCCTCTTTTAATCCCACTTCCACCCAGGCATTTAAGGACATATGTCCCAATTGCATGCACAGAAATATTTATATGAAATGGTAGCAGAAATGTGTTTTTGGAGAGGAACTGTAACCATTTGTGAAGAGACAAATGATGGTGGCTTAGCATGATAATGCGTATGTATGGAGTTGTCATTGTAGACTAGATCAGATGGTGATTGATTTTTAAAATGGGCATTATTTTTTGAAGGGTCATGTGGGATTGGTGGCATGTTAAGGTTTATGATTCTTGGCTGAATTGTAGTTCCCTGGAGCTGAGCCTTTTTGCTTACTCAGCCACTGTGTTTTTGTGCATAGAACGGTGCCCTCTGGTGCTCCAGCGTATTTTTGCATATAAACACAAAAAGTTGTCAAAAAGACATATGAAACACATATTTTTTCATATTGTGTTTTAGTTTTGAAGGCAAAAATTTTAGGGAATTATTTTATGGTGTAAAGTAACTTTATTTCCTTCAGTTGGAAAATGGTTACATATCTAAAAATTCTCCTTCATTTTTGAGACCTGAATTCAAATCTGTTTGTGCTTATTTTTCTCCCTGCAGCCTACTTGGTGAAAAAAGATGAAGGTAAAAATATCCCTATTGCAGTAAAACTGATCCAGTGACTGAGACATATTTCTCCTTTAGGTTATTCTCTGACTATTCCTGATTAATTTCTTTTCCTCTTTTGAGTACTTTCTTCACTATCTTCTATTTGCCTAGACTGGCATTAATGACTCATATTGTCCAGTTGTTGGGATGAGTCAGAAAAAATCGTCTCTCTGTATAGAGTTCTGGGAAATCCAGACAAATAACCTGCTACATACACATTACCAGAACAATTCTTCAGCTCTGCTTATGCTCTTCATGGGTTCCCTGCTTGTCTTGCTGATTAGGAAAGAAATCAGTACCTGTCCTGTCACTGATTCGCAGCACTGATGTCTAAGTAGTCGCTCAAGTTAATGTTCTGTCATTCCAGATTGAAAATTAAGGTGATGTGTTGTTTTGGGTTTTTTTGGTGTCAAAATCAAATGCAGACTTCTGTCTCCAATGTCAGTGATTTTATCCTTTTTTTTTTCTTTCCATTTTGAAGATTCATACGGAGAAAAAAATTTGCTTCTCAAGAGTTTCATGGTATGAATCAACCACTTGTAGTCTGTAGGTTCCTACAGCTGTGTGGATCAGAGTGTGAAAGCAGTTGTAATACAAACTGATCATGCCTTTCAGTTTGGCACAGTTCAGATTTGTGCTATGTTTCAGACCATCAGCATCCTCTTCAGGGGCCCACAAAGCTCAGGAGGGTCCTTGGGGCTCTTCGTTCAGAGATGTATTAATGTAAACATCATTCGAATGAATTATACATATTACACATGTAAAATTTCTTATGGTATCCTAGGCATGTTTGCCTCTTTTCATGTCACCTCTCCCTGCTGTGTATGAAGCAATTTTTAGGGCATGATAGATTTTTAGGGCAGACATAACTGCATGTAATAAACATCTAAAGAAACAGAGCTGGAAGAGTTCCTACTTCCTCACTCTCTTCCCAACAGAACTCT
This sequence comes from Acanthisitta chloris, assembly GCF_000695815.1. NCBI lineage: Eukaryota > Metazoa > Chordata > Aves > Passeriformes > Acanthisittidae > Acanthisitta > Acanthisitta chloris. Next base: position 13,252 of record NW_008660804.1, read on the forward strand.
GTGTGTGTGTGTATTATAAATTCTGTTAATTTTGACTTGTAATTTGAAAGAATTATCCCTAGGATGCTCTCAGGACACCATGTCTCTCTCCAAGATGCTGCAGTATGGTGATGTGTCTGCCTGATAGTTTCACCCTGAGAAGTGCAGAGTTGCTATCAGGATTGCTTGCAGTGCCATTATCTGTTGAAATACACACTTTCAGATAATCATTCAGAGGTAGCAATTACTTTATTTAGATAAGTGTAGGTAGTCTTTGAGATGAATGTATGGAAAATAAGCTTCAGTATCAGAAATGAACTGTCGTGCATGATATGTGATGTTCCGTGACGGGTAAATCCAGTGTGTATCGTCACAGTTGTGTTCTCAGATTTGAGAAAAAGTCTAATTTCTGGCCATGGCCAGAGATGCCTCTCTAGTGTACACTTACATTTTCACAAAGACCAGTGCTTTAGACCAGACTTTGTTTTGAAACCCCTGAAATACCTTGTGTAGTGTCCTAAGAGTACAGCGTCTTAAGCAAGTTAGTACACTCAATTCATCTTCTTACTTCTCACCAAGATCGGAAAGTTGTGATACAAAGTGTGAATTTCTTTTCAGCACTCTGAAAGTGTGAAAGCACCTTTATTTTTGTAAAGGTAAGCAGTTTTGTCTGCAGGTTTTTTTCCCTTGTGTGCTGAACAGGGTTGATTTGTTGTTGTTCCCACAAGATGGAGCTGTCTACATGTGTAATTAATATGGAATTTATGCTGCTAGGGAGTCTTGGGGATCTCTATCGAAATACTGTTTTAGATCACAGATCACAATTTTATTAGTGTCCTTGAAAAAAGAGTACAACGTGGAACATAAAATAGTAACTATTATTTTAAGCAGATAGGATAACTTTGTGGTTAAGGCATTGGGATGTACACAGTATTGATTTCTGCCCCCCCTAATTTTGAATGTTTATTCCCTGTATGATTTTTTAATTAAATACTGTGAGAGTACCCCTGAGAATTAGAAATCAGTACTTTATTGTCATTAAAATTGAGTGTAAGTAACTTTAATATGGAGGAAAACATAATAATTACTGATTTCTGTAGCCCTGAATACTGTATTGCCTATGCTGCATTGTATATGCTTCCCAAATTTCTGGCTATGTTGTCTGGAATTGTTTGATAACATTTAAAAAAGAAATCTTCTGATCTCAAATGGTTTCCTTCTGTCAGTATTTTAACAGCATGTCTGACAGTGTTGGCTGATCTGAAATTGATAAAAGGTTATCAAGGAAGCTACTGGATCCCCCCAAATCATCAGGCAATTACTGAGTCCAAAAAGACAGTGCATTTCTACCACCAAAGAAAGTTTGGTGGTACAAACTCAAGTATGGAGCTCCTCTTGCACCATCTTTTTTGCAGTGTTATTCTCATTTTAGGTGTATTTGCTTTACTGTGTTTTACTGCTGTTTTCCCTTATGCTTCCATTACACAATTTACAGTTTGAGCACATGGCAATAGATGGAAGTCTCCCATCTTCGTGGTAGTGATGCTTCTTTCTCACTTCCCTTTGAGAACATTGGAGACTCCTCCTGCCCCTAAACAAAAAGGCTAAAGGAAGCAGTAATAAATTGAACTATTTTTTAATTTAGCATGCAGTGCAGTATAGATGGTGAGTCTAGCCCGCTCAGAGCAGGCTCATGCATGCCTGATAACTGTGAAGGCACTATCCAATGTGTCTGGTCCTTATAATCTTTTCTTCTCTGGGAACTCTGGAGACAGGTGGATGTCCCTCTGTGTCCACCCTGTAAGTTCCAACATCTCTGACCCTTTGCTTACGGAGACAGAGCAGGACTCGTGTAACCAGCTCATACTGTGTTTTGGAGCACTACAACTTCAGTCCTTGAACCTTTTTGTCATCCCTCTCCCATTGCTTTACTGATAACAGTGATACAGTCTACACGATTCCCTCTATGCCTTCAGATGCAGGACATTAGATTGCCTAATGAGAGCTCTCTCAGTGCTGACTGTGTCTTGCTTTCCCAGGCCAGGGTGCTGCTTCTCCCACCAGCCAGCACCAGGTGCTGGGTGCAGGTATTTCCCACTGACAGATGTGGGTCACCCATGATCATCCACCTTTAAACCTCAGTCATCCTGTGCAGCCTTGAGGGGTCCTTTTCAGGCAGTCTGACAGGAACCTCAGGAGGAGAGACTGATGGGCACACATTTGCACCTTCCATCTGTCCTTTCAAACTGTGGTGGTGGAAATGGTCAGGGGTGAACCACTGCAAGGGGCAGTAATCCTATTTGGAGGAAAGAACCTGCTTTCAGTGCTGTAGCCTTATTTTCCTACCACAAGCAAAAAGGAGTACTGTAGGAATATTTTATTGAATAGATTTTTCCCTGAGAAAATATCTATAAAAAGCAGACTGTAAGGAATTTGCTTTCTTCCTTTGATGTGTAGGACAGCATACTGTCTTTCTCATGTCTCTAAGTTCAGTTGCTTCTCTGTGTGTATCATACAGGGTCAAAAGGAACTCAAAAAGTATGAAGAATCTAGTTACAAGAGTCTTTTCAATATCTTCTACACCCTTTTCTTCATTGAAAGGTCAAGTTGTTGTCAGACACTCAGCTGTAGGTTTGTTGAATGCATTGATGGTGAATATGTCTGATTAGAAAAGAGGATCTTGAAGAGTAGGAGAAATCATACTTCTCCAAGAAGACTGGAAGGGAAGTACTTTCTTGCTACTGAGGAGTTTTAGAGGCTTTGACTCATTGTTGCCTGGGTCTTGAACTTAAGACTATTTCTACAAGCAACACTGAGACTGTTGGAACTTCAGCCTTTTCTTTTCCCTCATCTTAAGATTTATTTTTTTTAATGTAGAAAAATATTTTTAAAGCAGCTTCTGATTATAAATTTCTGGAGAAAATTTTGTAATTGCGAAAGGAAATTAGAGGTTAAAAAAGGAATTTAAAGAGGTTTTTTGTCACTTTAATTTGTAGTTTGCAGTACAAACATGTTTGCATATGTAGGACTATATCATCCTCACACTCCTGCTCTCATTCTGTCTGAAAACCTACTTCAAAAATTGCCTGCTTTTACTGTCGTTGCTATATCAAGTTGCTAATCAAATTTTGGAACTGTGCCTTGCCTTTGTTGGGAGACTTCATACCTTTGGTTTCCAGTACAGTTCTATATAATAGCTCTTGCTTCCTCTACCAAGCCTAAAGCTTTAAATTGTCCTCTGCCTCCTTTGCTTACTCTAATGCTTGAGCATTTTTCCACCCAGATCTCAATTTCTGACACTGCTCAACGAGCTACACCTGTAATTTCTCCAGGAGTCATGTTTTCTGCTTGAGGTTTTAAAGTGTACTGTTAGTAAAATAAGTCAGAAGACCTGATTCTAGCTATTCCTGACAGTTAGATCCCGTTGAGGTGGCAGCCTCAGGTGTGTGCAGGTTAAGGTTTTGCTCTGGCAGCTGTTGGGCATGGGCAGGCAGAGACAGGGAGCCTTGGGATTTGCCCTCTGCCAGAGGTCCTGCTCTGCCACACAACGCTCCGGTCACCCTGGCTGGAAGCATCCAACCCTGATTTAGTTGGATAACTCTGGTGTTAGGAATACCAGAAAAGCAAATTTGTATGTTTGCACTTCTTTATATTTAGCAAAGAGTGGAATTTGATGGAAAAGCGATCCATGCTATTTGAGGTGGTTGGAGAAACTGATTCTTTTGTACCCATATTTGAGCATTAGGGCATAAATAACAGACCAGTGAGGCTCAGGTCAACCATGATGTAACTGGTTAAACACCTGGATTAATGCCATAAGGGCTGAGTTCAGTTCTCAGTTTTGTGCCACATCTTTCTTTTAATGCTGATGTTGGTGGAGTGGATCCACCAAGTGATGCCAGTCTAACATCAAGTTTGCTTGCTTTTACTTTCTAAGACAGAGAGAGATATTTCAATAAAGATTGTTGCATGCTGTTTTCAAAGGGGGGAAAAGTAAACTTTGATTTTTTCTTATTTGTATTTTATAGGTCTGTATATGATGACCAACCAAACGCACATCAGAAATTTATGGAAAAACTTGATGCCTGCATACGTAACCATGACAGGGAGATAGAAAAGATGTGCAATTTTCATCATCAGGGCTTTGTGGATGCTATTACAGAGCTTCTTAAAGTTAGGGCTGATGCAGAAAAATTAAAGGTAAGGAACTAATTTTTAAGAGTTTCATATATCACTGAATTTAAAAGAAGGAACTGGTCTCTTCTACTGAAGAATAATACAGTGATTATCATTTGCAGCAATTTTCTAGAAGTGGATTATTTAGGATTTGTGATTAGAGCTGTGTTGCCTCACAGTAATTTACATTTACAAACCTGAATGTTTTATTAAATCTAATTCTGATTTTTTTTAATGTATGTTTTCAGAAAATGTTACCAAAATTATTTTGCCTTTTTTTTAAAGGCTTTCTCAGAAGGTAAAGAAAAACAAATGACAAACTCAGAGTTTCTTAAATAGGTCCTTTTCTAATCATGTGTTTATATGTCAGGCCATAGAAAAATTTAAAATCTCTATTAGAAAAATTAAAATGATGCAATTATGCATGAAAAAAAGTTCTTTACTTTGTAATGAGCAGGAGAGTGGGTGAAGTTAGTAGTTTTCATTAGAAATGAGGCCCAAGATTTACTCCCAGATCAGAAAGCAGAATGGTGAATTATGAGATCCGTCCCTTTTAGCTCTCTTTACACTTTTGAGAGCAAAATATGCACACCAGACAGAATGAGCATAGTTCATCAGAGGTTATGATTAGAAGAGCATTATATAAAGGATATTCAGATAACAAGAGACCAAATACAGCATCAATGAGGTCATTGAGCATCTTTGTTCAGAAATTAATGAGATTTTTAATAAACTAGAATGTGCTTCCTTATTATGATGACCTAATGAGTCACTTACTATGTGGGAAAATCTGAGGTTGAGCTTTGCCTGCACCTGCAGCATTAAAATGTTGCTGTGGTTTGGAGATTTCCACGTTTGATGTTAATCAACCACCCAGTGTTTGCATTCAGCAAAGTATGAATGTTTAATTACCATAAAATGCAATCACCATTTCTTACAGACAATGAATGGCCCATAGAGCTCATTGAGGTTATCAAAAAGGGACCAGTGGTCAATTGGGTCAATGATTTGAATTGTTTGACAGACCTACAGAAACAAGGAAAGTTCAAAAATCCCAAGTAAATTTGAGAAGTTTGCCACAGAATCTGTTAGAAAGAACTGTCATAAGTAATTGAAGTTAACAAAAGCCCTTTGCGATCAAAAGTTCAAGTTCAAGCTGTAGAGTTAATTTGAATTTGCATTTCTTTGTTCTAAGTTTCTCAGGAAGCATGATCTGATTACAAGGGTGAGCAGTCACATCAGGGCAATATATGCATATTTGTCTAACAAAGGTGAAATTATTTTTAAGGTCCAAGTTACTGATACCAACCGAAGGCTTCAGGATGCTGGGAAAGAGGTGAGAAAATGGTGCTTCCTATATGGACATTATGAATATTTGTAGCAAAATAAATTGAATCGCATAATTTAAGTGTGATTTTCTTTCTTTTTAAAAAATAAATCCTTTAAGGTGATAGCCCAAACAGAGGAAATCATCCGATGTAGAGTTCAGCAACGGAATATCACAACAGTTGTGGAAAAACTACAGTTGTGTCTTCCAGGTGAGTGACCTGTGGCTAGATTTGATGCAAATTAAATGAAGTTAAGTCACAATAGCCAAATGGAAAGGAATTTTAAAGTTGTGGTCCGGTAACATCCAGTTTAACAAAAAAATTAATAGGTTTTGCAAAGGTGTCAACGTGTGGATTCCATGCCCTTTACAATACTTGACACAGAGCAATTACAACACTTCGTGAGAAGACAGTGAGACAGATCTAAGTGATGCAAACAGTGTAGCCACATACAGCTTTAAATGAACTAATACGTTTAATACGATAAACAATGAAGTTTGTTGCTTAAGAGAGTGGTTTTTAGTGTTGGAATTCTGGGGAGAATACTAATGATGATCTTTCAACATTGTACTTTCAGCTCTGTGCCACTAAAGGCTATTAAAGAACAAAACATAAGGGCTCTAACTGTTGTTTCAGGAAGGTAATGTAGGATTGCACACAGGTCTATAATGGTTTTATCCTGTTGGTGATATTGGCCTAAAAGAGATCTGAGCATTTTTCTTTGTGAAGTCTTGTTGTTGACGTGTTATGGGTACAGTAGGTGGTACTGTTGCCTTTTAATGGAGACAGGTCATGCACTGGTAATGCAATAAGGTTGTGGTATGCAGTAAGTGAGTGAATGTGCTTGATATATATAGTGCCAAGTTTTATTCAATCTTAGTTATTTTCAATTTAAAAGCCGTTAAGAGTTCAGTATTTTTCTTTCTCAGCTGCCTCTAGAATATTTTTTGCTAGTTTTATCACATTTATGCCGCACTAGAAATTGAATAAGGTAAATTTAGCATATCCTTTTCTAGTTATTTTGTCCTTTACAGTATATATATTCCTCTTTTATTAACTAAAGCCATAATGAGATTCATGAGTTAATCTGCTTGTTTTTATGCAGTACTGGAAATGTACAGCAAGCTAAAAGAACAGATGAATGTAAAAAGGTGAGTGGACTTATTTCTATGAGGAAAAAATACAACATTTTTAAGTAAACTGATAATGTAATGTAGGCAAGTAAGTGTTCCAAGTCCTGTAGCTTGGCATGTATAGTCTGCTTTTTAAAACATCTTGTCTGTGTTTCAAGATGTCACTGTGAGTGAACAAATGTTGCATTATATACAAAGACTTCTAGGAGCTTAGTGATTGCCATGAAAAATAATGTTTACTTGAATAGGTATGCCATGTAGTGAAATTATGATTATAAAATATGAAGTAAAGTTTACTATTTTTTATTACTTAAAGCAGTGTAAGAAGGAAGAAAAGTCAGATCCTTATGGACTAAAGGTCTTTCAGAGTACATTGATATCTGATTAGTCTGTCATGATATATTTATATCAAACTCATAATCCAAGAAAAAAAAGGACATTTCACTCCGTATACCTTTCTTTAGACCTGTCTGCTGTCTTTATGCTAATCTTTTGTGCAAATGGGACTATGAGAATGAAGTGCAGAAAATATGTTGTGGTTTTGGGCTTTTCCCTCTGTGACAAACTGACTTGTTAAAAAAAATTAAAACCATAATTAAAAATTATTTTCTAGAATAACAGCTTATAACGGGTATACGACCAGCTGCTCCTTCCTATTGTGTCTTCACTTTTCATCTTCTCAGAGAGCCACTCACTGCTGCTGCAGCCCCAGTATCCCCAGTTCTCTCTCCATGGCAGCTCGGCTGCCCCTGCCCCCCTTTAGCTGTCATCCTGTCCCACCAGGGCTGCTGCTGCTGCTGCCTGCACCTTGCACATGTACACCAGGACTACTACTGTTGCTATTCTTTGTGATTCCTGTAGCACCATTGCCACCTTCATCCCTGCCTACTCTTCATATCACCTGAGTCACACTGATTGCTCTGTGCCTTCCCTTTCTGGGTTCATGATCACTGTCATTCCCTCATTGTGCACCTGGCATCACTGCAGTCAGCTCCTGCTAACAAGTCAGTTTGGACTGTTTTCATTTGGAACTAGCTATGTGTAGTCAGTTGTCTAAGGACTGCTATGTAATCTAGATATACTTTTGGGCTGTTTGTCTGGGTTTCTGAGTAGCCAACACCTCCTGCGATAGTGCTGGACATCTGAAAACACCTCAGCAGTGCCCACTGTGTATGAGCAAATCAGCTCTAAAGCCTGTGTCCAAAATGCTTCAGATCAATTGTACACATCAGGTCAAGCAACATTGCAGCAAATGTGATGCATCTTCGACAGTAATACATGTACTACACGATACTGTGCATAAATGATGTCTGGGAGGTCTTCTGCAGTCATATAAAAGCTTTATGAATGACCCAATAGCTATGGCACTATGCTATCTGTCATTACAATTAAAGCTTGCTATATATGAACCAGTGAGCTAGATCTCATCAGCTTGATTGTTGTATGTTATTTCCTCTGAACCACACACTGGTGTCTGCTTAAAGTAGCTGGCAGCACATTGCTGCAGTGTTCTTGGAGCAGCTCAGCACAACAATGTAAACAGTCCAGTGCCCTTGCTGCTCCAGTCAGAGAACAGACTGAAGAGTATGCTGTCTGGATTGCACTGCTTCCTTCTGCAGGGTCTTCTGTAGAGTATGCTATGCTTAGTGCACTGAAAGTATTGGAGACACTGGGATCAAGGCCTGCATTCTGCCCTTCCCTTGCTTTGTCAGGCAAGGCAAACAGCGTCCTGGTTTTAGAATTGTAAGGGAAGTTAGAGTTCCTAATGTCAGCATGAACAAATCACTTAGGTATGATAAAATTGCAGATAGCTTTTAGCATTTTGACTCCACAAATGGTTTTGCAGAGTCCACTGATGGTTGATGTGCTCTCTGAGAAATCATCAGAACTCTTTAAATATCTATTTCTTAAGAGACTCAGATCTGATAATTTTCCTGTGGAAGTTGCCAGACAGGAAGTCTTAAAAGTCAAAGGCCTCCTGAATTGAGGGGTTTGGACATGTCATTGTCATACCATAAAAAGATCTAAGGGAGACAAGAGATGCCATAGCTTTGATGTACCATACCTTGAAATCACATGGAGTACAGAAGGCTTAGACTCTGCTGCAGGCTACTGCTCCAGCTCAGATCTCTCTTTCATTAACTACGCTACAGTTGCTACTTTGCTTGTCGCTTACAATTCCCTGTAATACAGCCAACAGGTGGCTATCCTTTGGAGCTTGCAGGTAATTCAAATGGTAATTTTCTTGTGGCTTAACAGGCTGAAGAGAGAGTGTATCCTGGCCTTTATCACTACTTGATTGAGTAATAGCAAGGACATCCATAGTATCAGTGCAAAGACCTGATAGCTGATGTGTGCACATACAAGAGATTTCAAAACTGATCTTCCTAAGTTTTGCTGTGAAGCTTTTCCGGAAGAGTCAGAGAGAGGAGCATTCACAATCCCTGTCATAACATGTTTATTTTAAGCAAAGATAATTTTTCTCATAAACCTTCTCTGAGGTTTGTTAAGGCAGCAAAGCTTTCATTGGTCTTTTTTACTAAGAAAGTTGTCTTGACTTTCTCTACTTTGCAGCCATTTAGAATACATTTTCATTATTCCATTGTCTTACAGTCTTGCACTGTGAATAAAACTCCCAATTCTAATGTTTAAAGGAAGGGAAGACAAAGGTGTGAATTATTTATGCTTGGGAGACAGTTGTTATAGGATAAAGATTGCAATTCCATTTCCTTTTCTCTATGGCAGACCCTTTTTAAGATACAGCACTTTGGGTCTGGAATATGTACTGGTTTGTGCAGCTGGAATGGAGATTTACAGAGGAGTCCAAAAAGCCATTTATTGATAGCAACTTTTGGTCCTTACCAACATGGGTTACGTTTGAACTGATGACCTAGAGGTGAAAGGCTCTCTATCCTATTTATCTGTCTCCTGAGCCATGGATAACACAAGTTGACAAGAACCGTAGTTGTGAGAGGAAGTAACTGCAGAATCTGCCCAAAACAGACACAGTTGGCTAGAAAGAGTTATGGAGTGTTTAAAGTCTTAACTGAGGAAGCACAAAGGAGAGGTGAGGGTTCTGTACTGCTCTCCAAACCACCTAGTGGGGGCTATGCACTTAGACTGAACTACTTCCATCTTTGATTTAAAGGCAAAGATAAGATTATCACACATTTCATACAGCTCTGTTACTGTGGCCTTAGCGTTTGGATTTTGATACGTACCTTGGGAGAAAGTTTCCAGCTGCTTCAAGTGATTGTGTTTTTACAAGCCTTTTTCCATAGGAAGTACTGCAAAACCCCCAAACCTGCCACATAATTGAATAAGTCAATCTGTTAAGGTTGTTGCTGAATCTTCTTCACTCTACTGTGAGATGGACTAAAGGACGAGTATAGTCTTTCAGAGTGAGCTTTTTGCCCTGAAAGACTTGGATAACTTTTGACCTTACTGTAAACTTTCTTCCAAACTGTGGGAAAGACAGAGTTGATTAGTTATTTAGGTTACTAAGCCTCTCTGAGACAGTCCTGCAGCCTTGCTCTGCATAAACCTTCCAAGCATTCAAATAAACCTTGAGACACTGAGAATGCAGATATGAAAAGTTCATAACTTATGTAATTTGGTTCTACCCATGTCTGTATGGAAGGATACCAGAACAGATAAAACCATGGTGATTTGCTTTTGGTTTTCAGCATTGTTTTGGAACTGTGTCAAAACAAAGCACTGGATTTTTCCAACTGCAGTCAATCCTTCCCAGAGGTACCATGGATGTGGCAAAAAACCCCATCGTAATATATATTTGATACCGAATTGTCAGCTGCTTTCTTTGTCACCATCCTCATAACCCTTAATTGCTTGATAATTTCTGTTTTAAAAAATATTTCCTACCCATTGTTATTGACAAAAATGGTATTCCACAGATCTTGTTGGGGTTTTTTTGTTGTTTTCTTTCCACACAGCAGCTGTAACATTTTCAGAAATACTGAGCTTTTGATTCACTTGGCAGAAGCTTCAGAGTTAGTAGTGCCTCAGTTTCAGTTCAGGGTCCTTTGAGGCAGCTGATAAAATTGGAAAGTTTAAAAATCAGGTTTAGAGTTGTTAAGGCAACTAGATTTCAAAGCAAAATAAGTAGTATGGAAAAAGATTTCAATTGCAATTTCAATATATCATCTTCAGGATCTCTGTGACTTTTCTGTACTATTATCAAAAATTTGCAAGGTACTCCCTGGTGAAAAGTTTTTTGTATTTACTTAATGGAAATGTTATAGGCAGGAGGAATATACAGTATTTGCCTCCGAAGGAAGCACAAAAGTTGGAGAACACTGCTGTCTTTTCTTTGGAAACTAAGTTTGTTTTCTTAATTAAAATAAAATAAGGATTTTGTCTCTCATTTTTTTCATTGAAGTGCATGAATGGTCTATAAGACTTGTTTACTTAATAGGCTTGTGTCCAAATAAATTATTCTCAGTAAAATTCACAGGCTTTGAGTTCATCTTGCTCCTGTTCTGTGTAACTTGACTGCTCTAGTTTAACTCAGTGGGGCTTTTTTAATGTTACATTATTTCTCTTAACTGCCTCCAAAGTACACTGCTGATAAGAATGTAAAAGTTCTCTCTGTCATTTAAAACTAGAGTAATGGTCACTTTCTTTTACTTTGGGTTTTTTTGGGTGTTGGTGTTTCCAATTCTATAGAGACCTGACTACTCTGTGCCTGGAACTTGGACATTTTGTAAAGACTGACATGATTCAAAACACTAGTACTAATCTTTGGGTAGTGTTGGGGGTTGTTTGTTGTGGGTTTTGTGGGAGTATTTTGTTTAATCTTTTGTTAGTTTGGGTTTTTTTCCAGTCCTGGTTCTTGCTGGTTTTAGAAGGTTCCATTTTTGTAGTTTGGCGATGTTAGTAAAATCCATCTTAGAGTTTTCTGGTTCTGATGATGAGATGGATCAGTTCTGCAGAGTCTTATCATATGTCCTTTATTGGTGTTCAAACTTGTGTCTTCAGTTTCAAAGCTCATGTTATAAATTTTGCATTGGGGAGCATATTCTTACAAGATTAACTCAGAAGAATAGACATGAGAACGGCATATTTATATGAATAAAAAAACTTTGAAGATACTTCATTTGTAGTCAAAAAGTCAATCTTCACCTTATGTGATTGATAATATATGATGGGAACTAATAATATTGTTGTCAAAATCTTCAGCATTGAATTAAATCCATGGAATGTTTTAAAAAGCAAAATATGCAAATACATCATTCTATGAAATGATATGCAAAACTTTTTAGTTGAAATCCTGACCTGCAGATGACCCTCAAATTAATAAGACTTCAGTGCTTTATCAGAACAGATGTTAAAAGGGCAAGGTCCTGAGCTCTGTATATGTATAATTAGTACGGGACTCTAGAACGGATTTAAAATGGATTATGTTAATTCAGATCTTAGAGACAGCAGTCAAAAACCTTCCAGATGAACTAACAGTGTTCTGATAAGCTGATCTGTATAATTTAAATAAAAACCTTTCATACGATTTTGATGCTATTATGGTTTTATTCCCCAGAAGTCTCACCATGTGGCACTCTTGGTCATTTGCTATTTAAAAAACAAAACCCACACACATAAACCCCCCAGACCTTTTCTTATGTGCAACATTCCCCTCACCTTATGTATATTTTATATAAACCAAGTATATAATAAACAAAAGCTCCTAATTTACACTTGAAATCTCTTATTTGCAGTCGTCTGAAAGCAGTTTTGTCTGGAATAAAAGAGTTTTTTCCCATCCTCCATCTATGCTGAGTTGTTAGCTTAGAAATGCCTTGATTGAGAAAATTCAAAACATTGTGTTTATTCCAGAATTGAACAAGAATTTATGATTCTAGTACTAATAATTTGTCATTCCTTGCCTACAGAAGGGAAGTCAGCAGCTTCAATTGTATTTTAGTTTGCAAGTGTTTACTCACTGTATCTGCAAAGCAATGTCCAGAAGCTAAAGGACTGGAAAGAACACTTTTCTAGGTTTTCTTGAACATTTGAAGGGATTTTCCTCATATTCAGCTTTTCTCTTTCAAAATAATTTGGTAATTTTCCAGTCAGATTGCGTGAGGCTTTCAGAAAGAGAAAGGAATTAATGTTATAATCAGAAAAGCTAAAAATGGGCTAAGGATATTACTCCATATTTGTGGAGAGGAAGGGCTGGAACTAACAGCAAGTTAACTCAGTCTGGTCTTAGTTCTTCTACTTTAAGACCAGGCTAGAAGGCATTGGTTTGCCTGACTCTGTTCCAACAGGACAAACTGAATGCATTTTTCCAAAAGCCTCCTGAGCTGAGTGGCTGGTAACAACACTGTGTAAGGGGAAGTTACTGTCACATCTGCAGTTGATTGGTGTCCTACTCCTGTTTAACCTGCACCTCTCTGAAATGATGTTGACATCACAGGTTTGTTGATCACAGTATTTCTGATTATATACCACTTAGTTTAGTTGTCTGTCTCAGAATTGGCTGACTTCTGTTTTGCTCTTCAATTAAGTAGACATTTCCACAAGCCTTAGGAGCCTGTGTGACATGTGAAAGTGAAATAGAAGAGTATTAACTTCTAGGAGCCTGATTCAGCTCTGAATCACCTCCTCATGGTGTTCATCCTTCTGCTCATTATAAGAGGAAGCATGGAAAACCAATTTCCCTCAATTAAAGTTTCCTTCTTTAAGTGCGTCCCTAAATCGGCTTGAAAGCATCAAAATTTTACTTATATGCTACAGGTCTGAAGTTGATAAATGGTTTTAGCAAGTAATTCTTGGCTCCACAACCCCTGTAATCTATGAGATCTGAGAGCGAAGACAGGTAAATAACTCGTAATAGAGTTGATGTGTCAGTATTTGGTAGCTTTCTGTTGTCAAAATTGTTCGCGTCCTTAATTTTTTCAAATTTATTTTGTAGTTAAATCACTTTTTATGCTTAATTTTGACTATTTCATTAAACTCATTTTCCCATACTTAAAATTTCACAGCATAGTTTGAAGTGTACTATACAATGTGTGCATAGTGTATGGACATGAGAGGAAGTATCTTTTTGGTGTTTTGTTTTTTCTCCCCCTCAGCCCATATCTTCCGTATTTCTGCTGCAAATAGTCTGTAGGCTAACAGGACATGGAATAAAAGAGAAAATTATGAAGTCTTTGTAGTTTTGTGGCTTTTTTTTAAAACCCTCTGCTCTCAATCCTTATTCAAATTAGCTGTTTTCTAGGTGGGATAAACTGTATTTTGTCAGAAGAGTGAATAGGTCATGGTTTGCAGAAAAATAAGTTATCTCAAGCAATACTTTCTTCCAGCAGTGTAAGTGTATACATGTCCTTTTTGACTCAGGATGATGGAAAGAAAATGGATGTAGAAGTGTATGTTCACATATACCTATAGAAGACAGATACATAGACACACTCTTCCAAGACTTTTTTCATTGTTAGGTGCACATACTGCAGTGTTGAGTGATTGGTAATTTGTGTTTCAGAAAAAAATGTCCCTACAACTCAGAAAAAACCCTACTCAATTCAGTCTAGAAGGAGAGATAGTGGTTATGGCTCTAGTGTCTTCATTCTGCAGGATGCTACGTGTGTTGCTCAGAACACCTAATACCATAGGAACCTACTTAAAATGTTTACTGTACTGAGTCACTCTGACAGCTCACTGGGTTTTTTCCAAACTAAAGCATTATATGGATGACATTTTTATCATTAATTTTTCTAGAAACAGAGTAATTTCATTAGAGGCATTGTTGATTTCATGCATGATATTTGATAAACAAATTATTTTGGTAAATTTTTTTATGAGAAGCTACATAATTTTCTTTTAATCTCTTTGTAGATACTATTCTGCTTTAAAAACAATGGAACAGCTAGAGAATTTATATCTTCCTAGAGTTAGCCAGTACCGATTTTGCCAGATAATGATGGAAAATCTTCCCAAACTACGTGAAGAAATAAAAGAGATATCCATGTCAGATCTGAAGGATTTCTTAGAGAGTATTCGAAAGCACTCTGACAGAATTGGGGAAACTGCCATGAAACAGGTATGATGACCTGACAGATGATTCCAGTCCTGTTGTCTACTGAAAATACTTGTGTCAATAGTCTCAAATTAGCCCAAAGGGTTTGTCAAAGGATTATAGTCATCACATAGACCTCTGAGTAAAGATGGAGAGCTGTGAAATGCTTGCTAACATCTTGTGTCGTTTCTATCTGTGTCTTAGACAAGAAGTAGTTTTTGTCCCAGAAAAACAAAGTTTTCATTTTACTTGTTGTTGGACAGAATTCAGGTTGGATTGTTTTGTCATCTCAAGTTTATGTAAAATGCGGTGTTGATTACTATAAATTAAACTGATAGCAAGATTGTGCTATGCTACCTTGTTGCATTTCTTTCAGAAGTAAGGACAATATAGTGCCTTTGGCTTCTGCTGGCTGCTAAGTGGACTGTCTGCTCACTTAGACTTTACTGAAGACAACAAACAAATAGCTGGAAACTGTGATAACTGGACTTTCATTTAAATATTGATTCTTGTTTGCAGTTTATGATCAGGAGAAGTACAGATTGCTTTCTTCTATTTTTTTTCTGCCTTTAAAATTGTATTCTGGGAATTAGGAAAAAATTATGTAGAATTCACCAGTGAACTCATTTATCATCCCGAATTGCTTAAAGGCAAAATCATTGGTGTAGGCTGAGGATGTGCAACTTGCAGTTATACTGATGTGTTTTCAATATCACCACCTGTTCACCTCACAGCATATACTCATCAGTGATGAAATGTGAATTACATCCCTCTTTATTGATTCTACTCTTAAAACAGGCACAGCAACAGAAAACCTTTAGTACTGCTCTGCAGAAGCAAAATAATGTAAACTATGGTCGGAATACGCATTTAGGTCGAAGCAGAGTTCTGGAATCCAAGAATGAAATTACATTGAAGAGAACATTTGAAGATGATGATGAACATGAAGAAGAGGTAACTCTGGAATGGATCAGAACATCTTATTGAAAGTAAATTTTGTAGGTTTATTGAACAAAGGTTGTAGTACACTGTAGACAGTCAACATTAGTTAGGAAGAACCAGAGAACACTTTCAAGGGACACCAGATCAGCATTTTAGGGTGAAAAAATAGTGCCAAAATATTAGTTGGATCAATGCTATCTTTAGCATCATGTTTCAAGACATTCAGTTGGACAGAACTTGCAATTATTCTGGAATTCAGTTGTAATTTATGTTATGCATTACCTGCCCACTGTAAGTGGGATGTGGCCTACTGGAATATTCTGCTATTGCTAAAGCCAGCGTGTTGTTGTTGAGGACCTAAGCTTGTGTTAGAACTCTTTCATCTATCAAATATTCAGTATTCATACACTGAATAAACCAGTGAGTGTTTAGACTTTAAATCTGATGCTCTGAAAACACAGTGAAAGGAATCTGGTGTTATAACACAAATAAAACATAGTACTATAGCACAAAGGGAGGAGAGATTCAAGCAACTGATTTAGTGTTTTGTCATAGAAACCATCCATTTTTGAGTCCTTATTATGTGGACAAGTACTGTTGGTATTATAGCACACTTTGCAGATTATATGCTTTTTATATTTTATATATTCTTCTTTTTCCTTTCCTGCTTCAGGTTTTAACTGCCCAAGATCTTGTAGACTTTTCTCCAGTCTATAGGTGTTTGCATATCTACTCAGTTTTGGTATGTATGAAGGTGACCTCAAAGAGATACTTAAATTTTTGAAGCTTGAATATTAATTTTCATGTTTTGTACTCTTAACAGTCCCCAAGCAGGCAAACGTATTGCTTCTAGTATTGGTAGTTCTGGCTGAGCCAGCTGAGATGGGGAGGGTATGGAGACTCTGGGCATGAATCCATGTTTTCTTTTATATGGATAATGAAGGATGCACAGCAGGACATTAATTGCATGGGTGTTCTCAAGTATATATGTAAAATATGCATGTTTGCGTCAATACTGTGTTCCATGTTACCCAGATGTTTGGGTCAATATTACAAAACATAGGAATATTCAGTCTGAATCTTGTGAAAATCAGAATGGCAGAGAAGAATAGAAAGCAAAAATTGGAGATTGTGAGAGGGTATGCTCAGGCAGATTAGATTGGATTCAATGGCAGAGACACAGCAGCTTATTTTAGCTGCTGTAAAAGAGGTTCAGTGTACAAGGTAACAAGGATGAAAGCTTTTTTTGGGGAAACTTGGTATCAAATTGTTATTTTTTCACCTTTTCTGTGAATTACTTTTGTGATCAGACTACTTATAGAATGTATCAATGGCCAATTGATGATGTGCTTTTAAGTGTTGCTAACCTACAATCTCAGCTGGACTCGTCTTCAAGCATTCAGGCTGGGTTATCTGTTTTTCATGGAATCCTTGCAGCTGTGTTACATGAAAACATATATTGAAATACTGTTTAAAATGTTTGTTACTTTTTTTTTTAAAAACAACAATATCAGTCAAACAAAAATATCAGTAATTATTCATCTCTGTGAAAGATGAGGAGGGACAGAAAGACAGGCTGCCAGAGCTATCCAAAGAGTGGACTGTTTCTGTTTACAGACCACAAAGTGTGAAATCACATATAAAAAAGAATGTGTAAAGTTAAATACACCAGTTGACAACATCTGCTGCTTCTTTCTGTAGTGTAATAAAGGAACAGGAAGTAAAATTTATAGATGACATTTGAAAGTAATGTATGTTTTTCACTTTGATAAGGGTTCTGATGTTGGATCCTTGATCCAGGGATGTACTCTTTGGGTTTGCACAGAAAGTTTGCCAGGTTCCAAATTTATTGGAGACAGAAAACAACTTGGAGTGCTCTCTGATAGCAAAAAGGTTGTTGATGCCTTCAGAATAGGAGTTCCATATTTCCTGCCAACATCATCTAATTAATAAGCCATGATATCAGTATTGAGAGTTGTGCATTAACCACTTCTCGGAATCCTTCTCATTTACCTCCTGTTGCAAACCATCTCTTCTGAAGTTTAGGGAACTTCATGATGGCAGCAGAGGAGAGAGGTTGATACCAGATGGCTGTACATTATGTTTCTATAACAAGGACTTATCTCTCAGCAGATGTTACATTCTTAATGAATTCTGTCTCTGCTACAAATTGTAGGAAATAGTCTATTTTTATGCAGGACAGAAGTTTTCTACTCTGCTTCTTCATACGGAAGAATCAAGCACAATTTTTATATACCTCAGAATACTGCACAGCTTGTAATTCCAACCTGGTGATGGCAAGATAATAGAATTTTAGAGGTTGGAATGAACCTTATAGGTCATCTAGTCCCAACCCCCTGCCCTGGGCGGGGACACCTCCCCACTAGATTAGGTTGCTCAAGGCCTTATCCAACCTGGCTTTGAACACTGCCAGGGCTGGGGCAGCCACCACTTCCCTGGGCATACAAATATAGATACATCCCAACATAGACTATGTCTATTGACAACTAACCTTTCTTTGGTCTAGAAACTTCTGAGCAGTATGCATAAAGATCTTTTTAAATTCAGGTGAAAATATCCTTGCTCCTTTGGTGTGTGATGTTGCCTTTTAACAAAATACCAAATAGCAGTGTAAAATAAATGCGTCTATGGTGTGAAAAAGCACTTGATATATAAGCCTAGATTTTATAACTGAACAAGAGCTGATTTATTGTTCCTATTGATATAAATTCATTAATTTTTGGAAGCTGAACAAAACAAATGCATTGCTTTGGTATGTTTTCTCTTGTCTAGGCTTTGCTTATTTGGTGAGTGAACTATCAAGGTTGTTGCTATATTCTGCTGATTGCTTGAGCACATCTGTTTTAAACAGTTGTTATGCCTGAATTGTTGATCTTAACTACATAGTATAGTACGGTCTATAAATAATCCTAAGACACTTCGTGTGTCCACTTGTGGTGTGGATTTAAGATGAGCAGCTAGTCTTTTTCACTTAAGAAGCTTGTGTCAGGGCTGGGTAGAGATTTGTCATTGGAAGCAAAGTCAACAATAGCATCTCAAAACTGCATTGAGTATTTGGGCTGGAGATAATTGGCTAGTGTGTCTGATCAGAATGTGTTTGTGTGAAGTAGAGCACACTGTAAAGTTTGCTCATGCAAACAGTGGTCTCGTAAATCTGAATCTCACTTTCAAGAAGATTTTTATTTTTGTTTTAAGCCAGGTCTCTTTTGCTTTTAGATTTTGTTAGGTTGGCAGTATTTCTGAATATGATTAAATATTCATTATGAACTAAGTTTAAACTTTCTTTGTTATGTCTTAAAAAGTAGGTAGGTGAGTAGTGCTGGCACAGTAATATACAATGTCCACAATAATTTGAAGATTTTTTTGGAAGACCAAGTAATGGAATTCTAAATAGCACTGGCCTGGTGATAGGCTCATAAAGTAAAAACAAGCCTTAAAAATGCTAAGCTGCTTTATTCTGCTTGCATACAAATGACATTGCGTTCAGTAGGTAGATAAGTCAATGTAGCACTGATTTCAGATGGACAGATGGTTTCTACTGAATGGTCATCTTAATGAGATGCGTAGGATGTCACTTGAATTCCTCACAATATAAATCATTAGGCACAAAGGGTATTGTATTTTTGAGGATCATGATAGGAGAAAAGTCCAAATCCACACTCATTATAATTCCAAAGAGAATAAGCAAATATTCAATAAATCTCAGGCAAGGCTAATGCAGGCAGTGTCAGATGTCTTGTATATTCACAGAAACATTTTCATAACAACTTCACAACGCCATTACGTTCTTGAATAACCTAGGGAAATGCTTTTGGAGATAATGAGTTTCAGTTATAGAGTCACAGGTAGTGTGCCTTGTCTGTAAATCCTAATATCCTCTAAGAGCTAAATGGACATGCTGTTTAAAATGCATAATATTGCTTGACAAAATGTAGGCACGTGAGCAAAACTCCTGTTTACACTACAGGCTGTAGGTTACTTCAGAGAAAAAGATAATTTCTGCGTATCTCATGCATGCAAAACTTTGCCGGTGTCAGATGGAGATTGGCGTCTGGAATAAAGGCAAAACGTATACTTAATTTAAGAGAATGATACCCTTGAATTAGGAAGTGTCTTTTTCATACTGAGACAATGTCCTTGTTTTAATAACTTCTGCCTTTTTTTAGGGTGATGGAGAAATATTTGAAAATTACTACAGAAAACAAAGAAGGAAACAAGCAAGATTAGTTCTGCAGCCACAGTCAAGCATGGTAATCCATACTTTTGGATTTTCATTGACTTGGGTTGTATCTAATGCTTAGTGGTATTTTTGTTCCTAATCTTGTTTTCTTTTTCATTGAAAGCATGAAACAGTAGAAGGCTATAGAAGATACTTCAGTCAAATTGTAGGGTAAGTTTTCTAAATGAGTTCTACTGTGTTGATTCACCCTATGTTCTCCCATTGTCCCAAAAATGTCTTCTGCAAGACTCAGTTTCTACACAAATCATGTGGGCGGTTGTTGCTGGATCTGAACAGGGAAGAACATCCAGATCCTACCAGAACAGTGCCCTTCGAGGACCCTCCAGCAGCCTGAGCTCCAGATGGTGTGAAACAAACTTTGCACATGTTGACTTATTCTGGGCAGAGCAGAATACCAAAGCTACCAAAGTCTTGCTGCACCAGTGGGGAAGGATTTGTCTGTACTTGTTCGTGAAAGGATGGAATTTGCTCTAACATTAGAAAACAACTTAATAATTTAAGCATTGTTTTGTTTTAGTTTCTTTGTAGTAGAAGACCACATTTTACATGTAACCCAAGGATTGGTAACTCGAACATACACTGATGAACTCTGGAACATGGCCCTTTCCAAGATCATTGCTGTTCTTAGAACACATTCAGTAAGTGAGAAGTCTTATCAGTATTGCAGTTTAAATCCGCTTACTTCAGAGCTCTGGGTATTTAAAGCTGGGATAGCAACAAAGTGAAAAATTACACCTCTCATGTTTTCTTTTCCTTGTGATTAAAAATTGCTCAGATTTGGGAGAGGGCCTGCCAAGCTTTTGTTTTTCCCAACAGTATCAGGCTGTGATCCGCAGCCATGGGCTATTTGCATAATCCTCCACTGATTTACAACTCACTGGGTCTTCCAAACCTTCTCTTAGTCCAGCAGTTTAGAATATGCAGAGTTAATCTGCTGTTATTATTGCAATCCTTCCTCATTAGTCTCAACTGACCTCTTCATTAGATCAGATTGAATAGTTCAGCACTGAAAGCACCACCAGGAAATAGTTCCTAATTATCATTCCAAATGCAGTGTTTCCAAAATAAACTCTACCAGCAAAACCCTTGGAGCTATCTCTTCAATGCTATAGTAGCGCTATGTTTATGTTGAAGTAGAGGTATTAGAAAAATTGTGTATCAGCTGAGTATTTCAGTACATTTTAAGTGTGTCTCCTGAAGTCACATTTCGACCTCAGCCACAGTGATGCCACATGCTATTTCTTATTCCTCTTTGAAAAAACAGTGGAATACACATTGTTCACCTAGAAAATTGATTCAGAGTTTACTATTGGTATAACTTTTTCTATGAGAAAAAAAAGGAAGTTAATTTTTCCCGTTTTAATGTTTGCTATAAGGAGTTCCTTTATGCAATGATATTTTTATTACAATTGATCTTAATTCAAGGAATCTTTTATATTTCATATATACTGAGGAAAAATGGGGAAAAAGTTCAGATTGCAAATATAGTTGTCATAGGACCTTTACTAAGATATTTAATTGTTTGGAGAGGATTGGGCTAAACTGAGATACTTTCATTCAGCATTTTTTAAAGCTAAGTACTTTGTAAGAATATGATAATTTAAGGGTTAAAAGTAATGCAGTCTCTAAAGAACTCTTCAAAGTCTTGTCATGTACTGATCACTTTTGCTTCTCAAAATGCATAACTCCCATCAAAACCAATTCTATCAAAATCTCTCTATTGTCATCCTACTATAGACTAAGGTTTAGATAAATAAACCAAACACTTCAATAAAATATGCTAAGAGCAAAAATTTTTCTGACTTTTATACTACTGATAGTTCATAAAGAAATGTAGCAAATACTTTTATGTCGCTGGACTAAGTAAAGACAAGTGAGTCTAAGTTGTTTTTTACTAAGGCTGGAGTGTTTAACCTTCTGTGCTACTGTTTTTTGAAAACATATGTCCCATATTTTAAATCCTTTTAACAAAACGAGAATTTCTCACTTTCAGTCCTATTGCAGTGATCCTGACCTTGTTCTGGAACTGAAGAATCTCATTGTAATATTTGCTGATACTTTGCAGGTACATACTGTATTAGTAACTTTACTGAAATTCCTGTAGTAAAACTTTAACTTTAGGTGAGTAAGTGCAGTGCTTTGGATTTTCCTGTGCCATATATAAAACTCAAACCCAAAATGACACAGGAATATTAAAAAAAAGATGTATTTCTTGCCTTAGTTCCTCTTTTCAGTATTACCAGCAATGTTCTGGGGTATCCAATTAGCATCAATTATTCATATCTGTGCAAAATTAGTGTTAGTTTTGTAACTTGTGTATGTTTTTGTCTTTTACAAATGCTTTGCTTCTCGTCTTATGCAAGAACAGCATTCCAATTATCCTGAACTCTTTAGCTGAAAGACCAAATGAACATCATTAGCAATTAAAATGGGGCAAATTTCTGAATGCACAGGATAAATTATTTGGTAAAAAATTACTATATAAGTAAGTAGTGGTGTGCTTAAAGTACTATAACTTGTTTTATAAAACTAGCAAGATTGAATAATAAGTCTGATCTTAGAGTTCTGAAGTGTTGTGATAGGAATTGAGTTTATTAGTTCTTGAACTATCCACTCTCCATTTTTATACCTCAGGGCTATGGTTTTCCTGTGAACAGACTATTTGATCTTTTATTTGAGATAAGAGACCAATACAATGAGACACTTCTTAAAAAGTGGTCTGGATTGTTCAGGTTAGTATATCATAATAATTGCTCCTTTTGCATTGCATCTCTTGGTTTTTTTCTAACTGCAAGTTTTTGTGATACAGTTGTAATCTGAAAGAATTGATTAACTCAAGTGTTGTGTATGAATTTCAAGTCGGATAGGACTAAGATATTCATCACTTGTAACTAATACTTAGGAGAAGAGACATCAAGTCATGCTTCTGTAGTTAATGGAGAGAAAGAAAGTCTCCAAAGGGACATTACTGGGGAAACATGCAGGAGAGGGTCATCTGTTTCTCTGCATTAGGAACCTAATAAATTCTAGGCTTTAGTTGCCTAATTTAGATTGTCTTAATGATTACAGTTAGCTGATATGCATATCTCCCTGACAGACTACTGACATTGCCAGTCAGGGCTTTTTAATGCAGATTGGTTTCCACCTATTTCTTGGAATCATTTGATTGAATGCATTTTAAACCCAGGGATAAGTCAGCCTGGGACTGTACTCCAAAGCCTGTTTGCAGATAGGGTGTCATGTCTAAATGTGCAGAAATTGTATATCATAATACAGAAGAAAATGCAGAAATTGTTTCTCATAATAAAATATGTTACATTGTATTATGGCAAAACCTTAACATTAAATTGACCACTGAAGATTCCTCAGCTCCCTGTGCACCTACTATGATCATTTGACTAGTGGAAAAGTCCAGAGGGTACTCAAACAGTGCTGTGGCCCAGCTGAAGTTCTCTGAATCATCTCCATTGACTATATGTAGCTCTGGTGTACTCTGAGTATCAGCTTTAGTGTAGGAAAAGTATAGGTTACCATCAGTGATAAGTATATTATGATTTACTCTGGAGTGGACTGGTTGATGGAAGGTTCCTTTGCTGCATTATGCTAATGTTTTGCACATGTTAAAACACTTTCAGCTATTTTTTGCCTGTGAGTAGACACAGTATAGAGTTAGCATATATGAGGTACTTTCAAATTAATCTAAAAATATTTGGGATATGTGAAATTATGATGATTGCAGCTTAGAACTTTCTGAAGATGCACACCTAAGTGTGATAGTAAGATATATATTAATTCACATGTTTTAACACAGGAAAATACTCTAAATTACATGTCCAAATTTTTTTTTCACTTTACTAATTCACCAGGGATATTTTTGAAGCAGACAACTACAGCCCCATCCCTGTAGCAAATGAAGAGGAATACAGAATAGTTATAAGCAAATTTCCTTTTCAAGATCCAGAACTTGATAAGGTAAGGAAAAGTTTTTGTTATTAAAGTTTGTGGAAATCCAATTAAGGACACTTGGGACAGTAATGATTTTTATCATTAAAAAGCAATTAAAATGTGAGAAGCTAGGTAGATTAAGAGGCTAAATCACCTTCTTTGTGCGTAACTATTCATAAGTAAGTATGAAAATGGAAGCTTTAGTCATTTGCTCTGATGTTTGAATAATGAAACCCATTGTTTTGTAAACAAATTTATAATACTGTTTAATTGATAAAGCCTTTCTGTAATTAGAATACAGTCTGCCTTTAATTAGTTAAATTTTGTTGCATCTCATTGGGTTTAATGACTCACAGTATATGCTGTAGTATTGCAAAAATACATGTTGAACAGGGATCAGTTAGAGACTGTGACTTCTGTATTTCACTTTTAGATGTAATCATTTGTGTTTGAGCATGTGTGGCAAAATAAACCTGAAAGGATTGTAGATAGTTCTGCTGTACTAGCATTCCAATAGGATGTTTTTTGTGGCTCCAGCCACTCTTTTACTACAAACTCCTTTCACAGGAAGGTGGTTAATATGTTCTGCTATTCAGTATGGGTTTGGTAATACCAATGAAGAAATAAGAGGCTCATGATGGAGTCTGTAGGAGGAAACTAAATCTAACAACCACCTGACAGTGGGAGTAGCTGTTGTAGGGGGAAGCTGTTTTATACATGATCCATCACTGCAGATATCTGCAAAAGTAAAAAGCTATTCTAATTCTGTGGTTCAGAAAGGATTTCCCAGGCAAATGTAACAGCTGCATGTCATTAACAGTGTTGCAGTGAAGATGAAAAATTAAAGGAGGGGTTTATGCTGATTTTTGAGTAAGACTCCAGAGTGCTTTCTGGATGCTTTCCTCCATCAAAGTCATTTATTTACTTAGCCATTATAACACTAAAATAAGATAAACAGAATGGAAATCCCTTGCAGTGTTGGAAGTATACCATACCCTGGATACTGTTTAACATGACATATTTTGCTAATAAATTGTAGAAATTTTTAATTTATAGTATTTTATCTGCTAATTCCATATATGTATGATTAATACAAAACTTTGGCTCTTCACCAGAAGGGAAGTGTATTCTCTGTACTCAACAATTTTCATTCTGGTTTATCATACAGAGAGGCTTTTTTATTTCACAGTGAGCAGCACTTTTTGTAGGCATTTTGTGGGCAGACTCTCACTGATGCTAGTTTTTGGGCTGAGAGTAAAGCTGGGAATCAGGTTGGGTTCTGTTCTCAGCTCTGTCATTGACCAGCTTTGTGGTGCTAGTTAGTCATTTCACTTTTCTGCCACTGTTATTTCACCCATAAAAAAGGGAAAACATTTTTTACATATCTTTGAGAAGGGCTTTGAAACCTGTATGTAAAGCAGGAGATAATTAGAAATCAGGCAATCTGTGGCAGTTTTATTGTGTGTCCTAGCAATTTTTGAAGCAATTTAGTTGACTTCAACCACATTTAGCAGAGGGACAGAAATTTCAATTGAGTTGGTAAAAGTTTTGTCAACTAGACAGTGGAAGAGAGAAAGATACATGAAGTATCTTTGTTGAAAGAAACTGCAGTGTTAACTTATGTGTTATTAGGTAGCAGGGAATCCAGCTGGAGGGGAAACTGTAAATGCTCCATCGTCCCTTCCATTGGTTACTGTTTGTAATCTCATCCACTTCACCTCTCTGTTGTGCCTCAGGCTGTAAGGCACTGGGAGGTCTTATTGGATGGGTCAATTTAATCTACATTTTGATGTCAAAAAACTCCTAAAAATAAAAAAGATGTGTAAGTTCAGGCTAGTCACTGAAAGAGCTTATGTAGTCTACAGAGAGGAATAGACATCCCAGAGGGCTAATTCCATTTAATGTATCTCTGATGCCTTTTACAGACTAAGGGGAAATCCACCTTTTTAAATGTCTGTTTCTTTCCATTTATTATAAAAAGAGACAAACGTGAGTGTCTAATTTTTAACTGTAGGTTAGGACGACTCACCCTCACATTTTACAGCTAAGTTTTATCATAGGAGTTGCTTGCATTAGGCAGAATTATGACCAGAGCCTACAGATTTTAGCATAGCAAATCCAATCTGACTGAACAAAACAGTCTTGTCTGCACTCTGCTATTTAGATTGATTATGCCAAACTCATAGTTTGATTATATCACCTAATTTTCCTCCCTTTCTGTATTCAAAGTGAAACAGTAGGTTGTAGCTCTGTTGATTTTTTTTTCCCTTGCTGCCTGCTCTAATGATCAGACAGAAAGCTTTGTGTCCTCCAGTATTGCATCCACTCTAGAAAATAAAGAATTGCTTGTCTTAGATCTTTGAATATGAAGGTGGACACTCAAGTCCTGCTGACAGAATATTGTGATGAGCTGAAATAGGTGTAGGTAATAGCACTTGTTTTATCTGTAAAAATTAATGTCCTAAATCAGATTAACATATATTTGAGGTAAATTTTATTGCTAAAACAACATTTTGCTATCGTCACCGAATGACACAAAAACCTGGAACTTAGACCACATATTTGTCGCATCTTAAGTAAGGGTTATGGTTAGGAGAATGTCAAGGTAATCTGGTTTGTCTTGTTATTTTAATAAAGAAATGTTGAACTGTTGTTGATTGATGTTTTTTATTTTAGAGAAATTTAATTCTTCAGGAATGATACCAGTTGTTAATTATTTTTCTCATGCATTAGTTATAGAGTAAACAGAAAAGTCACTTTGATCTAGATTTCAAAAGTTACATACTCGGTGCAGAAATTCCTATTCGGTCTGTGCAGAACTAATTGAAATTATTTATTTTCGTTCTCCCAAATACAATATCAGATTTAAAATTGAAGGAAGAAACATGATTTTATTATTACAGACTCTTAGTATTTGCTACGTGTTAATCCAAACTCCTGAAAATAATTCAAACTGCTTTGGTTTTGTGAGCCTTTGAAAAAAAAAAAAAGTCTAAACATTCTCAAGATGCTTTGAAAAACCCTGAAGTACAGGACTTTTCAAGCTTCTTTTTTTAACACGTTTGCATTTTTCATCATTTCATCCCAATTACATCTATCGTGTTCATTCAGGTTAAAAGCAGTTTGAGACCTGTTTTTTAATATGCGATTTTAAATTGCTTTCTACATGGGATCTAAAATGATATAAAGTCTTCAAACTTTATTGTAGTTTAAAGAAATGATGAAGTTCTATTTTGCTTGTACATTATTTAAGCAGATGTAGAAGTCAGTTCAGCATATAGCACTGTTTGTACTTGATGAAAACCAGAAGAGGTTAAGATAGTACTGTTTGTTAAGTGGCTTTCTAATTGTTATGTTAGAATCAGTTTTGAGTGTAAGACAGTATTATCTTTGATTTTCACAGCAATCCTTTCCAAAGAAGCTTCCAATGTCTCAGTCAGTGCCTCAGATTTATATGCAGGTCAAGGAATTTATTTATGCAAGCCTTAAGTTTTCAGAGTCCCTTCACCGCAGGTAAGCTTAAGGGATCAGGAATGTGGCTGTAAGGTAACCTGGAACTTTCAGCTGACCTCAGATATATACTAAAATGAAAAATATATTTTCTTGTTTACCTGTTTGCTGTGCTTGTTTCATAATTTGCTTGAATAAATTTTTTATATTCAATGTTATGATTCCGAATGCTATAGCATGTGTTTTGTGTGTGTGTGTATATA
>NW_008660805.1:0-3207 GCF_000695815.1 Acanthisitta chloris
CCCCGCCTCGCGGGAGCGCGCACGGGGCCCCCCCGCCTCGCGGGAGCGCCGGGCACTGCGGCGGGAGCGAGATGCAGCGAAGCTGCCAGAGCTGACTGGGGAGTCGCAGAACGTTCAGAGCTGATGCACGAGGATCACCCAGGTCCAACTCTTGGCCCGGCAGAGGGCAGCCTGAAAGCCTTATCCGAACGCCCCTTGAACTCGGTCTTAAAATCGCAGCTAGTACAATAATAATAATCAAACAGGATTACACACTCATGATGAAATATTCATTTATTCCTACTGATTATTCACAAAAGAACTAAATATATCAGATATATATATTTATTATGATGCATCAGAAGACTTAACACAGTATCAAGTTAACTTGCATGCGTTAGGGGCAGGGAACACTCCAGAAAATAAAAAAACTCCCAATAAGAATAACAGAAAAAAATAAAGGCATAAGCAAGAGCATCAGCCTATAATCTCCATTACTAAGACTGATCAACACTCATGGTAAAAGAACAAGTAAAAATGTAGTTCTGTACACTTAGGACAGATAAAAATAAGTAGTATTACATCTGTCCTTGTTTTATGATTCAGGTCAGGTTGAATAGTCTGACAATAAACTCCTTTCTGCCCCCATAAAAGGCAGACAGAAGACCCAATCATCAACAAATCAAGTGTTATATAATTAGCAACAGTCCATTTGAGTATGCACAAAAGTCTTATTTCAAGCTTGCAATTCTGTTGTAATACATTTGTCTTACTACTACAAGGGATTCAAACACAGTAGCAGCAATACATTCCACACTCACGCTCTGTATATGTATATGAAAGTTAGTAGTTTACTACTTAAAAATAGTTAAGTTTTAAACAAAGCAACAGAATCCCTGTCCCAAATACAATTGGTAATGCATTCTTGGCCAGACCTCCTCTTGTATCCAGAACAGACACAATCTTTCCCAGCAATAAAGAAGAGGTATAAGAGCTGTTTGCATATAAAAAAGGGGCATATCAAACCTACAGGAGTGGTCAATATATGAGTTAATCAGACCAAGCTTCCAGATAATGGCAAGCCAAACAAAATACAGAGCACTGCAACCGATAGTACCACAACATACCTAGGAACAAAACCCACAGGTCACATGCAACAGGAGAATGATCACATTACCCTATAGCCATACTGAAAGGTTTCAGAAGTAACTGCACAGAAAAGAGCTTAACATGAGCTTCAGCACTGCACCAAGACACTTAACAGAGACAGGGAGATACAGGTAGCAGCTGAAAATGGTGTTCTTTAGGAGCACTTCAGGACACAACCTGCCATCACATTCTGGTGTCTATACACAGATGAGATATAAAGAGAGGTACTGGATGCTCCATCCCTGGAAACATTCAAGGTGATATTGGACTGGGCTCCAAGCAGCCTGATCAAGTCAAAGATGTCCCTGCTTATTGGGGTTGGACTAGATGACATTTAAAGATCCCTTCCAACCCAAACTGTTCTATGACACTATGACAATAAAGTCTTACAGGATTTAATCTTCACTACACATGCTTTACAAGTGCCATGGACTTGCTTTAAACATCAGTAATTATACAATTTTTGCAGTAATATCCAAAGTAAGACTACAGGTGTCATGTTTCATAAGAAGCTATGAAAACATCTCTCCACGTTACAGACCTAGACAAGCAGCTATTCACTCCGATCCTTTGGCTCTCGGTATTTCCACTGGATATAGTCAAAGATGTCTTTTTCACATTCTACTGGTAGGGCCTCCCCAGCAACTCCTGCAAGCAAATTACAGAGCCTATTTGAAAGGTGGAAGATCTGTACCTTGCACTGCAAGGTTAAGATAAAACTCCTGTAAATAAAACATATTTAAAAAATCCAACTGAACAACCCCCACCCCAACCTTTTCATACAGTGTTTAGATACTGATTCTTATTAGTGTCAAAGGAAATAAGGTAATGAATTAACTTTGGGGCCACGTGGTTATGCAGCTAAGTACATTTATAGTTGTGTGTGGCTATGTGTATATTTAGACACCTCCCCTCCAAAACAAAACAACTGTGAAAAGAGTGGGAAACCATACAGGTGCTGTGCATGACACAGAGAAAACAATCTTTAAATCAGTAAGACTTGGAGTAGGTGGCCAAAAGGTAACTGTGCCACAGCATGGCATGTACAGAAGCAGGCTGCCTCTTCTTGCTAGAATGGTGCCCAGTACCACAAAGGACACTGTGAAAAATATCATGAACTACAGTATTTATCGCAAGTATTTCCAAAACACTGCAACCAACTGAAGATCACACAAGGCATGTTAACTAGAAAGAATACTCCGTGCAAAGACCCAGACTGACCAGTGACACCCAAGCGACGTATTGCATACTCATTAATGGTGAAGCCCATTTCCAGAGCGTGAGCTCTCATGTTCTTATTGAATATGTCACTGCCTGTGAAATACAGCACACCGCAGTAATACTGATCTTTGGGGATAAGCCTAGAATAAAAAAAACAACATAGAAGTACAGATTTAGAACAAAGATATAACAAAAAAACCTACAAGCCATTTGGAATTCAGCCATTCAGACACCACTGGAGGTTTACTTGCTATTTATGGGCAGACATTCTGCAGCTCCATATGGCTGATTTTCCCCATGAGCCAGATGCAAGAATGAACTGAACTGCTTGCTCATCAAAGAAAGGTTCACCACATCTACCCTGACCTAGAACTTACTAGTGTTCAGCCACTGCATGGTTATGGTGCTTGCACTCCTGCCCAGAATGAATGCCAAAGCAGGAGGACACAACTGGACACAATTTTGAATCCAGACAGAACAGCATGATTTAAAATCCAGCATTATTGCCAACAACCTGCTGTAGACGCTGGCAGCGCTACGGTGGCTCCCAAACTGCAAAGGAATTGCAAGCCTAGGAAATGCCACGCTCGGAACGTGGCTGGAGACACCTGAGTGCAGAACTCTATGCCAATGCCTGCACCCTGTAGCAGACGGCTAAGGGAAGGGTCGGGTAGGGGTTTGTGGGTGTGTGTACCGGATATCAATTCTCCTGTGTGGATAGGCTGCTCCATCTTCTTTATCTGGCAGCTGGCAGACACCCTGCGAAGAATGCAAGCAAGGAATTCAAATGGAATTAAACAGATTTGAGATCAGTCTTTAGCTCCCCACCCCTAAACAACATCTAAACAATCCTCAGTC
>NW_008660805.1:3310-11025 GCF_000695815.1 Acanthisitta chloris
AGGAATCACTATTTAACACTGCTTTGAGGACTGCAGTCCAATGTAGCATTTAACTTCTGCTGGATACTTCCTAATACTGAAATCTTCCCATAAGAAATTTCCTAAGAGTTAACTGCAGGAAGTTTTTATGACAGGCAAAATTGGAAAAAAAACACCCAGAAAAAAACCCCAACATAGCAGTCCAAAAATGTCTCTCGCAGATATCCTAGCTTCTGTCAGGAAAGGTAATTGTCATGGTTTAACCCCAGCTAGCAAGCAAACCCCAAGCAGCCGCTCACACACTTCCCCACCAGTGGGATGGGGGAGAGAATCAGGAGAGTAAAAGCTAGGAAAACTCATGGGTTAGCATAAAGACAGGTTAATAGAGAAAGCAAAAGCTGCATACACAAGCAAAGCAAAACAAGGAATTAATTCACTCCCACAGACAGGAGGTGTTCAGCCATCTCCAGGAGAGCAAGGCCCATCACACATAACGGTTCCGTGGGAAGACAAATGCCATCACTCCAGATGTTCCCTCTTCCTCCTTCTTTCTCCCACTTTATATACTGATGTCATATGGTATGGAATATCCCTTTGGTCAGTTTGGGTCACCTGTCCCAGCTGTGTCTCCTCCCAATCTCCCACACACCCTCAAACTTCCTTGCCAGTGTGACAGTCTGGAAAGCAGCAAAGGCCTTGGCTCTGTGTGAGCTCTGCTCAGCAACAACTGAAACATCTCTGCATTATCACCCCTGTGCCCTGCACAAATCCTAAACATAGCCCCATACTAGCCACTGTGAAGAAAGTTAACTCTACTTCAGTCCAAACCAGCACAGTAATCCCCCCCACATCCCTCACCACCAAAAAAACCCTTACCATGAATTTGGTGTCACCTTTAGACAGTGTATCTGTGAGAAAATGGACTTTTTCCAGTTGTTCTACAACTTGATGCAGAAGTTTTGACTAGGAACAGTGACAACACAGAAGAAGAAATTATTTCACAACTATCAAGAATACTTTACCTATTTACAGCTCAGGGAAGTACAGGACATCATTATAATCATTATATATATTATTCTATATGAAATCTGACCCAGAGGGGAAAAAAAAGTAATAATACTGAGCTAATAAAGTTACAGTTGTGCGACAAAACCAATTACCACTGATACCCCCGTGCCAGATTTAGTCAGAAGTGACAAATCTAATTGCCCTGTTTGAATTTTCAGCTTTTAAGCAATGAATCTATACAAGCAACAGAAAAACAAAACACTGTCATTAATACTACTTCAGAGTTAGTCCCAAAAGATTGCAAGGGCAGCAGGACGTTCTCCTCTCATCTAAGTGATTATGGCTACATAAAGAGATACATAGTCTACCTTTAATCCCTTCTTTATCTGGCTCAATTATTACAGTCCTACACTGTAAAAACACATGAATTCAAGGGGATGGGGGGAATTTCTGTGATGGGAAGAGAAGGGACAGAAGGATATGAGTAAGTATATTGAATAGTTCTGCCAGAGAAACACAACATAATACATGGACCTGGTAAGTGATTATAACTCCTCAAAATAAACATGGTGACCCTAGAAGTTAATATTGCAGTAACAATAAGATGCAAAAAGCCACAAGTCTGAGACTGCCTATCTTCTGAATATAAACATACCCTTGTGGGTGCAATGCACAGTACTGATTCACAGCAGCTTATAAACACACCTGTTTAGATGATTCAGATGTGAAACTCGGATGGGTTAGAAGAACATCCATATCGCCGCTTGACTCTGCACCTAGGCAAGGAAGAAGCAAAGGAAAATCCACAATGACAACGTATACTGACACTGGTGAATGTCCACCTACCCTCTTCCTATGAAACTGTTTTTTCTGGTAGAAAAGTCAAGCTATTCAAAATATCATATTCAAGATATTTGCAAAAATAAAAAAAAGCGAGAGAAACTTGTTCCTCAATCGAAAATTGATATCCCCCATACCTTAGAAAATACCCAAGAATTTATTGCTGTACTCTGTAGAAATGAGGCACAAATATTGTTCATGTAAAAACAAAGCAAACAATTCTCATGTCACAATAAACTACTCCTTATGGGGGAAGGGTGGAAAAGCAAGGATTTATGTGGGTGTCTCATCACTGAGCTGACTAGTCAAGGTGATACTAACAGCAAATGTTCCAGCATAGACTTTCTCTCCAGAACACCACCACATGTAGTAATGTGTCCTGCTTCTCATCCCAAAATAAATGTAACAAGATCATAGCATTTTAGGGGTTGGAATGGACCTTACAGATCATCTAGTCCCAACCCCCTGCCATGGGCAGGGACACCTCCTCACTAGATGAGATTGCTCAAGGCTTTGTTCAGCCTGGCCTTGAACACCATCCAGGTCAGGGCAGTCACCACATCCCTGGGCAACCTGTGCCAGTGTCTCACCACCCTCAAAGGAAAAGACTTTTTTCTAATATCTAACCTAAACTTCCCCTCCTTCAGTTTGAAACCATTACCCCTTGTCCTGTCACTGCAGTTCCTAACAAAGAGTCCCTGTCTGGCTCCCTTGCAGGCCCTTCAGAGATTGAAAAGTTGCTATGAGGTCTCCACACAACCTTCTCTTCTCCAGGCTGAACAGCCCCAACTCCCTCAGCCTGTCTTCATAGAGGATATGCTCCAGTCCTCTTAGCAACTTCGTGGCCTCCTCTGGACTTGCTCCAACAGTTCCACGTCCTTTTTATGCTGAGGACACCAGAACTGTGTGCAGTATTCCAGGTGGATGTCAGGAGAGCAGAGAAGAGGGGAAGAATCACTTCTTTTGACCTGCTAGCCACACTCCTTTTGATGCAGCCCAGGGTTCCATTGGCAGATCATAGAGTACCAACCTCGTCTAAAACTGCCACAGACTGTAGCAACATAGTTCTGGTCCAGCTTCTTTATCTCTTTCAGCACAATTTCCTATGTAAAAAGACATGGGTTTAGAGGCATCAGTTGTTCACTGGCCACCAGTACCTCACATCCTCCACAAAGACATTCTTACCTGCATTTGCAGCATTTCTTCCCTTGGGATTCTTTTTTCAAAATCTTCGAAATACCTGCGTGTATAAAACTATATGAAAGAGCAGCAGAGATAGCAGGTTAAAATTTTACGAGATTAAATGTATATCAGAGGAAAGAATACAACTTGCATTCCTATAATGTGACTAAAAGCTCCCCACTCTCACCAAAGATCTTAGAAAACATCTCACAAGGCAACAGTAAAAACTCATGACCACAAATTTGACACTACTTAGAAGATGGTTTCATTATTTCCACTGCCTGTGAAGAGCTGGTATGAGGTGGGAGTAATATTCCCATATAACCGATTGGTTAATATTTACATAGCCCTCTGAAAATACGGAAGGTTCTTGGCAAACCTCAGCCCACCAGCAAGCAGAAGGAACAGGCCCCTCATCCACAATCAGAGGTTACCTATGTTGGAAAGAGCTAAATGGAAGCACTCAAGTCATATACAGCTCCTGATATGTTTGCCTTCAGCTGTAAAAATTAGACTGCCAGCGTGCTGCTGGACTCCAGAGACAAAGAGGCCAGGTGAAACACCAGATGGGTTAATTTGGTTCACTCACAGCTTCTTGCAAACACAGCTATAGTTCTTCCAGAACTAGCACACCAAACAGCCACTTGACAAGAAGCATTCAAGCTGATCAATTCTGAGGGACAGGCACACATTCTGCACAGCATTCTCAAGTTCAGACCTGCAAAGGTCTTACCTTGCTCACAGCACATAAAAAAATAGCCCAGGCCACTTTTCATGCAGAATGTCAAGAAACATCACTGCAACCAATGGAGAGATAGGAAGCTGAACAGGAGCCAGCATTGTGCTCAGGTGGCCAAGAAGGCCAAGGGTATGCTGAGGAACAGTGTGGTCCATGGGACCAGGGAAGTGGTTCTTCCCCTGGACTCAGCACTGGTGAAGCCACACCTTGAATCCTGTGCTCAGTTCTGGGCCCCTCAGTTCAGGGACGATACAGACGTGCTGGAGCGGATCCAGAGAAGAGCAATAAGGCTGGTGAAGGGATTTGAGCACAAGTGCCATGAAAAGAGGCTAAGGGAGCTGGGGTTGTTTAGCCTGGAGAAGAGGAAGCTCAGGGGAGACCTTACCGCCCCCTACAACTCCCTGAAAGGAGGCTGGAGTCAGGGGGGGGGTTGGTCTCTTCTCACAGGCAATCAGCAGGAGGACAAGAGGGCACAGACTCAAGCTCTGCCAGGGGAGGTTTAGGTTGGATATTGGGAAGAGACTTTTTACGGAGCGTGAGATCAGGCATTGGAATGTGCTGCCCAGGGAGGCGGTGGATTCACCATCCCTGGAGGTTTTCAAGCTGAGACTGGATGTGGCACTGAGTGCCATGGTCTAGTAACCACAATACGGCTGGGCTTGATCTTGGGGGTCTTTTCCAATCCAGCTGATTCTATGAAATCTATTCTATGAAACCCTGCGAAAGCGATTCTCTACAGGCTAACCAAAGTCATTTGGTATTAACTTGCTTCTGGATGGAGACTAAGCCTTTCAACCCCAATGAAACATAAGCTCTAAATAATTGCTGAAAAGCACGTAGATCACCAAGAGAACAGAGCCTCACTCAGCCTGTGTAACCTTACATTCTGTTGTTCAAAGGAGTCCTTAGAAAAGCCAAGCATTTGTACCCAAGAAAGCTTACTTCAACCCGATTCGCTGGTGATGGGTCAGCTTGTGCTCATTTTTTCTTAGATCTAGAAGAATTAAGGGAAAAACCAAACAAAACAGTTACTTGAGGACTGAAAATCTTAAAGTAAGTTTCTACCAGTGCAAAGATGACACACAAAAAGAATACATAATGAGAATACAACCACCTCAATGGAAGGAATTTTAAACTGACTACACAACAGCTGATAGGATAACTACAAATGCATAGATCACTTCCCGATAAAGACATGCAGAGCCTTATTATTTTTCATGTAACCTGCAAGTACTTCACCCTGGATATGCATGTAACACCTTAAGTGTACTGTGTACTAACTTTAGAATCTAACACATCTTCCTCAAAGCCTAGGGCATAGATGCTATCACATTACCACTGTGGAAGAGGCAGCTTGACAGACAAAAACCTCCACATTACTGGAGTGTGAACTGAAGCCCCAAATTTACACTTACCTTCCAAAGTCTTAATTCCTTCCTCGACAAACTTCCTAGCCGCAGCAGGACTGCAAAGACACAAGTTGATATCAGGAACAGCAAGAATCTTAGAAAACTGAATAGGACATTAAAATTCGCTATACCTGCCTAGGTTCTTAAAGGCCAAGACTGAGCTCGCTTGCAATGCTTACGCATTATATAGCACTGATATAATTATACAGTGATATATAACTTTCAGAAACCAAACTAAATAACCCCAAATAGACCATATTGCTTCAGACAGTAATACCAAATATATAAGAACTACTTTAACCACAATCAGTCTCTAAACCATGTTAATGCAACAGCAACACAGAAAGGTATTTAGACCTGCTCTCAAAAAACCTGACAAGGTTCCAGTTTGCAAGCTACAATCCAGCAAAGCAGTCCCAACAGCAGCACAGCTCCAGAGTTTGCCTTAAGCAAATCATTCAAGTGAATGGACAAATTTTTTCCCTTTTAAGTTGTCATTAGAATACGCTGCGTAATCTGCAGGGAAAAAATGTTTCAAAGATGGGTGTTCAAGTAATGTTATACCTAGATTCCTATCAAATATCTCAAAACACAGAGAACCACCAGCCTGGAAGCATAGTCCCTTCCTGGGATATTATTCTCCCAGATACTCTGAAATCCTAGGGTTACAGCTCCACCACCCTTAAATCCTTTGAATCTACTTCATTGATAAAATCATTAGAATAGAATTGTCCTTTCTTAATCGTGTTCAAGTAATGTTATACCTAGATTCCTATCAAATATCTCAAAACACAGAGAACCACCAGCCTGGAAGCATAGTCCCTTCCTGGGATATTATTCTCCCAGATACTCTGAAATCCTAGGGTTACAGCTCCACCACCCTTAAATCCTTTGAATCTACTTCATTGATAAAATCATTAGAATAGAATTGTCCTTTCTTAATCTTCCCTGCATCTCTTGACAGATTCCAGACCAAGAAAGGCAGCTTCCACTGTTCTGAGAAAGGACAGCACCCAAGCTTCTCCTTCTACATCCCGTCCCAATTTCTCAAAGGCATTCTCAAATCCCATCATAGCCTCAAACTTTGTGCACATTTTCTCAGAATTACCTGAGAATGACTGCATTCCCTATCCTCAACTCAAAGGATTTCAGCATTGCATTGGAGTCCCGATGGGGTTTTTTGTTGCACTGTTTTTGTTTTGTTGCCTGCTTCAAGGCTCAGCTGACTCTTACAAAAACATGACAAAGTACCATTGACTCCCTGGGGCCAGACTCTCACTTCCACTTGTCTCCATCTTTCATGGTTCCATTCTGGACCGGCTCCTTCCTCCTTCCCTTCTCTGCTTGTACATGGGAACTTCCCACATCCACTACGGCACCATAAAGTCTGTATCTGATGACTCTATACCCTTTATTCTCAGACACTTGTGTCATCACGACTAACATGTCTCAGCATGGGCACTACATCATCCACTCAAACTCATTCTTTTCATCATTTGCAATCACCCACATTCTGCTTGTATGTCTATCAAATGAGCAGGAGAAGGAGATAAAACAAACAAACTAATCCCCACAAAAAAATGTTTACCCAATGCCAGTAACTCGTGTCAGAAGATTGATAGATGCACTTGTATCATCTTGTCGAATCTACCAAAACAAAGCAACATGAACCAAATCCTTCTTTACTCCAATTGCAATAAACAAAACAACCTTGAGAAAATAAAACAGCTTAGCCAGACTCTGCTTTGGAGGCTCAGCACAAAACACTGCAAACCAGTACTACAGGTAGCATGATAATGCCACATGTACCGAGCCTGGAAAATGCCTAACGACCCATGCTAAGGTGAAGGGCATGCTGAAAGCATGAAACTCCACAGCATTCCAGAGGGAGAATTCCACTTCTGACTGAAGACACATACTTGCTGATTATATAACTCAAAATATTTTCATAAACAGACTTTGGCTGAGCTTTCCATTCCTTAATTTTTACTTAGCGTAGACTCTATATTCACCATTCTTAAGATGACATTAGTCTCTCCAGGGACAACAACAGAAATTGTGCAAAGCAAGCAAGCTACTTTGCAAGTTACAAAGAAAAGCAACTATCGAAAAACAGAGCATAAGGGAAAGAAACACACCTTTTCCAGTTTGCGTAGTTTTCCAGTGGATAAGAACTCATCTATCTTCTCAGCTATTTTAGCACCTACTCCATCCTAAATATCAGGGGGCAAGAACAAACAAGTTAACTTCAAAATCACTTAAAGCATTGTATCTGGAAAGAAATGAAAGTTCCCTCGAATTCAGAGTCCAGAAAGAACTATGGGACCACAATAAAATATCGGACCATAACGGAACACGGGAACTCAAGGGTACAACACAAGTAGCACAACCAGTGCAATTCAAGGGCTGTGTCAAAAGTTTCCTCAAAGCAATAGCTTTGAACAAGGCTTTGATTCTTACCGCTCGAGATGTCCCAATTAGCACAACAGTAACAGAGCAAAAAAGAAAGAGACTTTCATAGACAGAGACTCAGATGGGTTCCCAGTTCCAGCTCTGAA
>NW_008660805.1:11035-11322 GCF_000695815.1 Acanthisitta chloris
AGCCACACCGCCGTCCCCGAACTCTGACTCGGAGGAGAGACGCTAGCAGAGGCGGGGATGCCCTCACGCTTCCCGGGAGCCCCTGCCCCCCGACCCCAGGTCCTCCCGCCCGCAAACCGGGCACGCCCACCTACCAGCTTCTTGGCTTCAGCCCGAACTCTGACTCGGAGGAGAGACGCTAGCAGAGGCGGGGATGCCCTCACGCTTCCCGGGAGCCCCTGCCCCCCGACCCCAGGTCCTCCCGCCCGCAAACCGGGCACGCCCACCTACCAGCTTCTTGGCTTCAG
>NW_008660806.1:0-7063 GCF_000695815.1 Acanthisitta chloris
ATATATAAGCATATATGTAAGCATGCATTGTAGGAATGCAAGCTTTCCTTCATGTCTACAAATGGTTTAGGGTCTGTGTTCATGACCACAGATGGGAAGTTTGGAATGTGGAGTTCATGCAGTCTTGGAGCTGGAGACCTAAGGATCATGGGATCCCTGCTGTCACCTACAGGAAAGAAACAGCGTGAGGATGTAAGAGTGTGGCAGCCCACAGAACAGAACTATTCAAAAGGCACATTTTTGTCAAACCTGTGCTCTCCGGGTCATTGAAAGTTTGTCAAGCCCTAATGCTTGTGTGCAACACTTGAAAACCATGGTTAGTTAAACCCAGCAAGAATTTTGCACCATGTAAAGATTTCCAGCAAGTCCCTGTCACAAGTTGGCAGTCCTGTCTCTGCACAGTGCTCAGTGTGACAGCAGAGCACCTCCCAGATATTTTGTACTCCCAGAACCAGGGTGAAGTATGAAACATCTCTCACATTTCCCTTGCATGGGTGAGGGTAGGCCATGGTGGTACCACAATCCCACAGACAGAAGTGTGGGGTGCATCTCTGAAGGCCTAGACTGCAGCCCTGATTACAGGAGCATCGTTCTTCTGCGTAAAAAAAGGATCTTGCTGGAATAAAGCTTCATGAGAAATGCAAATTTGTGAGAAACTGCCTGGTTTCTGTGCTGCTGAGGCATTCTGTGCAGTAGCACCAGATGCCAAAAAAGAAGCAAGAGGAAAGTGCAAACCCAAACCTGCTTCTCAAGAGCAAAGAAAGAGAGTGAGACCATTCTTGTTACTGTCTCATGTCATCATAGAATCACAGAATTCAAGGGTTGGAATGGACCTTACAGATCATCTAGTCCCAACCCCTGCCCTGGGCAGGGACACCTCCTCACTAGATCAGGTTGCCCAAGGCTCATCCAGCCTGGATTGAACACCACCAGGGTCGGGGCAGCCACCACATCCCTGGGCAACCTGTGCCAATGTCCAACTCCCTTAGAGTAAAAAACTCTTTTCTAACATCTAACCTAAACTTCCCCTCCTTCAGTTTGAATCCATTACCCCTTGTCCTATCATTGCAGTTCCTAACACAGAGTCCCTCTCTGGCTCCTTGTAGGCCCTTCAGGTATTGAAAAGCTGTCCAGGGACAGCTCTGGTCCAGCAGTGAAGGAAAGGCTGCACCACTGTGTGTGGGGCACATGCATTTTCTGTCACACTCTCTAAATCTTCACAGAAACTGTGAAAGGCCACTCACAACTAATAAACAGGAAAAAACAAAAAGAGAGTATCCCAAACCACTTTGATTAATATGGAAAGTAAAAGTGCCTATGACTCCTGCCTCATTTCCCTTTTGTGGTGAAGAATGCCAGGAGGGCGACCAACTGAAGTAAGAAAGCTGGAGGTTTACAGGCTGATGTATTTTTTGGGCAGCTCTTGCTGCTGCTTTTCTGAGTGGTCATTTCTGAGTTATTAGCTTCCTAATTTGGCCATTTGTCTTGATGCCCTGTGTGTCTGCCACTGTGCTTAGGCACAGTGTGTTGTAACCCACAAGGAGCAAGGCTCAGAGTCAGAAAGGGGTGGATGAAACCCAGCAGAGTATGAACAGGAGAAGACACATAACATCACAGTCTACGCCCAGGTGATAACCACCATGGCAGGTGGTTTGGAGGAGGAACAGCTAACAGTTTTACAGATTTTGGCAGCTTTGCCTTCCCTATTTGCAAGGATCAGCAGTGGAAAATGCACAAGTACTTGGATCAGGCACAGGAGCAGGAGGGGAGGTAGGAACCAACCCTTCCGCTGTGGTCTGCTCTGGGTACCAGGGTCAGAGCTGGACAGCAAAGCCTTGCTGAAGCAATTGAAGGAAGTTGGATGTGGGGGAAGACGGTGAGACAAGTACATGGAGGGGTGAAGGAAATCAATACAATTATCTCCCCAGCTACCTTCTGAACCAGAGGAAGTGTGACTTGTGAGCACTGACATTGGAGAGGAGTAGTGCAGGCAGGAGAGGACCAGAAAATCTATCATATTCTGACAGTGCTACTGGAGAAAGGCATTTGGGCCTTGGAAATTTTGTGCAGTACAAATATTTGTGTATAGAGACAAAAGAATTTTTTTTTCACTTCTCTACATCCTTATTATTGTTGATAATTGGCTGCAATTTAAAATTAAAAAGAAAGGAGAGAGAAATGCTTATGGTAAAATAGTTTGCTTAAAATCTTGCAAGAATATCTGGAAATCAGGT
Source organism: Acanthisitta chloris (assembly GCF_000695815.1). NCBI lineage: Eukaryota > Metazoa > Chordata > Aves > Passeriformes > Acanthisittidae > Acanthisitta > Acanthisitta chloris. Next base: position 2,235 of record NW_008660806.1, read on the forward strand.
GGCTTTTTTGTTAGTATTTTAATTGAACATTCTAATAAAAACTATGTGGAAACTGTTGGTGCATGATATAGTATTTTCCAATCAGGATTAGTGGGATTTTAAATCAATAGCTTCAGGGCTAAGACAGGACCATCTTTCACTTAAAACAAAGGAATAACTCTTGGTACTATCTGCTGTGGTAAAATGTTCATGTTGGCCATTTCCTTGAGCATGATCAAGATCAGTATGCTGATAAGTAGGTAACACTAGGGTAGCAAATATTTCCCTGATTGCTGTGTGTTGTTCAGTACCTGGTGCAAGATCGTCATCCAGGCAATATAAAACACTTACTATAATCATTAATGAATTATTAGTCTTTTTTTTTTATTATAGTCATTCTATAATAGTCATTAGTATGAATTAATACTGCCTCAGGGAGCACATGTGCTATGAGGAACTTCTTTGTGCTCTTCACCTAATAGAAACAGACTTTCTTGCAATACATTTTTGTGTTTGGTTACCTGAACTGCAGATTTTGCTCACTGTTATGGCCTAGGCACCCAAAATTAATGTTAGGGCTGCTATGAAAGCTGTTAATTGCCTATCCCTTGTGTGGCTTTATTCTTTAACTGTAGTCCATAATCAGATTACTAGCTGAAGACTTTTTTGTGCCCCATATGTGTAAAGGAAATCCTTTCCATTAATCTCTCCTTCCTGTATGCTAACACAAGGCTAACACAGTACCATGTCCTCAACTTCCATGCACTAACATCGTGCACATAAGCAGGTAATGGGTTTTTTAGCCTGGTGTACTGATAGTATGTGATTTCCTGTAGTTTTTGACACATCCTTAAGTTCTCATCAAATTGTACTTCATACAATATTTGTTTAGCACAGGGAATGCAGAATTGCCCCAACTTGCATGAGAGACTGGGAACTGCTCCCAAATAGCTGAGACAGGGGGAGGACCTCACCAAGGTACAAGCAGCTTTGCATAGATGACCTGTTTCGATTTGAACCAATTTCAGATTATATTTGGACCTTTTTTTTTTTCTATTTAAAGTATAAAGGAAAGAACAGATCAAAGAACATGAGGAACAGATCTGAAAATGGACTTCCATTCACTCTAGGGAAAAAAGACTTACCTTTCTCTTACATGTCTCTTCTTTACAGCCTATGTGGAACTCTTCCCAAACCAGTAATTTATGGGTTTTACGAGGTTTCATCATTCAGGATTTTTAACACCAAAACCCACCTAAGATTGTTGACAATTTGCCTGCCTTAGTGTTAGTTCTCTGTTATCTGAAGGTTAGGCTGTAGGGACCTTGACAGGCTGGAGAAGTGAGCCCATGGGAACCTCATGAGTTTCAACAAGGCCAAGTGCAAGATGCTGCACCTGGCTCAATTTCAATACAGGCTGGGGATGAAGGGATTGAGGGCAGCCCTGCTGAGAAGGACTTGGAGGTGCTGGTGGGTGAGATGCTGGATTTGAGCTGGCAGTGTGTGCCTGCAGCCCAGAAAATCAAATGTTCCCTGGGCAATAGGACAAGGTGTAATGGTTTTAAATTTTAAGAGGTTAGATTTAGGCAGATATACAGAAGTTTTTTACAATGAGGGTGGTGAAACACTGGAAGAGGTTGGTGGGTTCCTCATCCCTGGAAGTGCTCAAAGCCAGGCTGGATGGGGCTCTGAGCAACCTGATCTAGCTGAAGCTGATCCTCCTGGTGGCAGGGGGATTGAACTAGATGGCCTTTAAAGGTCCCTTCCAACCCAAACAAGTCTATGATTTTACCAATAAAAAAGAAGGTATCATTGAACCTGAAGGGGAGGACTAAGAAAAAAATTAGTGTCAATGAATTAAATACTGTGCTAATTTTGCAAAGAAAAAGTATGAAAAAAATCCACTTACTGTTACAGAATTGGATTGTATTTTCCCCAAAAGTAGGATTTTAAATTTCACTTTGAGTTGTTGGATTATTTTTAATGTGAATATCAAATATATTTTGAGAAAATTATTCCAGAATGAAATGCTATGCTAGAGAGTGTATATGATGAAATACATTATGATAAAGTGCATTTACTGACATTTTGCTTCTTTTGAAAATGTTTGTGTTGACACTTTCTTGGTTGTGCAGAGATAAAAACATACTAATTCAACACCTTTTTTCAAAGAGCTATGCAAATAATTTTTACCTTTCAAACTGAATAGTCTCCACGATAGAATTGTTGTGGTTTATTTTAAAGGAAAGATGACCCTTAAAGATGTGTTGGCATCTCATGTAATCTGTTGAATTGCATAAAAAAATTGTTTGGACTGGAGTAAAACCTCTTAAAATATCATATATATCTTGAAAGAGATAAATGATTAAACCATAGAACTTCATAAATCATCTTTCCTTCTTAGCATGTATCTATATTAAGAGCATAGTTTTCCTATCAATGTAGGAAACACTTATTTCTCCCTATCAGTTGTGCTCTCCTGCCTTGATGGAGAGAGAAATCAAACTGCACTTCTGACAAGTTATTAATGTATTTGCTGTGCTTAAAAAAATTGAAGAATAATGATATATTTTTACTGGTAGATTAAAGTTTATTTTATTATTAAAGTTTTGCAGGTTTCTCAGTCAATATTTCACTGCCACTTTGCATTGGTTTTACACAGTGTTACAACCTACTAAAGAATCAAAGAATGTATCTGAAGTTATAATTTCTTGAGGTTCCATTCTAAAATATGTAAAATTATGAACTTCTGTTTCATCAAAATTCTGACACAATATCAAAATATCAAGATTTTCAAGTAAAATTCTGAAAAATATTTTTATGCTTTCAGGATTTTCTCTTGTTTGCCAGAAGAAAGTGTTACATGATGCAAAGAACAACATGTTTGAAAACTCCTCTGCAGTTGTAGTTCGAATACCTTTTCTTTAAAGGTTACCCATTAATCCTTATTTGGAAGCATATTTTGCTCCAATTCTGCAAACACTTAAACCAGTACCACAAATAATTTCTAACTCAGGGCTTTAAATCCTTCTGGAAAAGATTTAATGGTTGTGTCTGACTTGCAAACATAAATTGAGGTTGCCAAATCCAGGATCAAATATTTCCAAGATTGCAAATTGCATTCAGGTTCTACAGAGTTCACTGGAATCAGGGTTTCAGGTTGTTATTTGGTTCTACTACTGCTATTTTTTAAAAAAAAAAACCAAACAGTTTTAGGAGAAAGGTGGAGAGTATGTCAATTCCACATTTTCATTTTGTAACAAGACTGCACATAAGAAAAATTGCTGTAAAGGACTAACAAAATCAATTCTTACAAATCCATCCTCTAATATAAATTCTTCTTGAAATTTTGTTTAGACATGTGTGCTCCAGAGGGCTTGTTGTGCATTCTTTTTCTGTCCTTTTGACTCTTTAAAAATACAATTTGTTATGTATCATTTGAGGAAGGGGATTCTTTGATTCCCCAGATTTCCTTCAGATTTTTAGGTTGGGGGAGGTTGGGATTTAATTGTTTCTGCCAGTTCTGAGTCTTTGAGTCTTATGAACACTTCTAACAGACAGAGAAAGTGTACAAGCAATTCTGGAGTACTTCCTAACTTGTTCTCGAGTCCTCAGCAAAGCTCTACTGCTTTCAACAAAAACAAGGCTAAAAATCCCCTGCTCCTCAAAATGCTTTCAGTCCAGGCCTCAGAGCTCTTGCTCAAGGCAGTGGCACTGCCCATTCCCAGCTGCAGGGTCTGGGGGAGGTCTGTGGAGCCAGTCAGGGTGTCCCACACAGCTCCCATAAGCTTTGGTGCTCCGTGGTCATTTAGTGCTCATGCCATTTGTATTCACAGCCTGGTGCAAATTCAGTATTAGTCTAATCTGATTTCTGCTTCACCTCAGACTATGTCTAGAATGACTTTCCTTTCCTCTTTTTTTTTTTTTCTCCTTTTTAATTGGAAAATGGCTCAAAGTTCTTCCTGACCTTTTTATCTTGACGGCAATGCCCCTGCCGTTCTATTAATAACAGGCTTTGGGGAGTGTTTCTTCTGCACTGGCAGCAGAACTGCTATTTCTTACTCAGTTTGGTATCTGCAATTACAGTACTTTTCTGAAGTGCAAAAGACATCTATAAAAATCAAACCCATTTCCCTGCTTAGCATCAGACACAGTGCAGCAAGTCACTGCTGCTTCCAGCTTATATTAGATTTTCCTTTTTTCTTTTTGAAACTCTGTGGTGATTGTCGGTGAACGTTTGCTATCAGGTGAAGGACCCTCAGTGAAGTGGCAAAAATAATGTACTTCATCAAAGCACACGTTAAGTTTTGTTTGGCTTGGATGTTTACTGATGTCTTTGTTAAGACCTTCAGCTCTTAACAATGTCCTGCATTGCCAAGACATCTGTACAGAGAGGCATTGTCCTTGAAGGCAGTGCTAGTGGGAAGCCAGAGAAGGGAAGAGCTGTTTTTCATTTCCTAAACCTTAAGTTCTTCCTTTTGGATGAACAGTGTTGGTGAGGCTGCTTTCATGTACCTGCTCTCCATGTGGTCTTCAAGGCTTCTGAGAAGTCACTTGATATCCCTGAGTCTCCCAAACAGAAACAAGTATTAACAGGGTGGTTTAAAATGGAAGGAGCTGGTGTTGGTGTAGCAGGGAGGACAAGAGAAGCTACAGTTCAGAGGACTCCCTGGGATGGTTGTTGTTATTGTCACTGTCCTCCCTTGACTCAGGTTTAGAAAAGCTGCAGCTGGTTACAAGTGGCTGCATTTCTCAGCAGGCCCAGCAGTGACTGACCTTCTTGCAAGTAGAGTTTCAGGCTGTCAATAAATGATAAGGCCATTTCATTCTTTCAACCAGTCTCTCACTCT
>NW_008660806.1:7086-35725 GCF_000695815.1 Acanthisitta chloris
ATGGGGAAACCTGCCTGTTCAACCACGTGCAAAACTTAGACCATGCCATGCCATTACAGAGTTAATTTGCACATGTAGGTCTACAGTGGTTTTCACAGGAGCACAGAAGTCCTGAGCAGCATGATGTGCTTTCTTTTCTGTTTTTTTTTTTTTTTTCTTATTCCCCATCCAGGCAGTCCCCTGGGGAAGAGAAAGGGTCCCCAAGCATCCCTGGTCATTCCTAGCCCAGCACTTCACTCAGAGGACTCTGTCCACCCCTGGGTCCCCTGCCAGCCTCACAGTAAACCCCTTTTGCCCAAATCAAACAGCCAGTGGACATTGACTCCCACCCAGAGCTAGTCCCAGCTCCACCACCATTCCATCACCATCCCTAGTCTTTAGTCCCGTCTGGTAGAGGTAGAGGACCTGGACAGCATGGCAGGATTTGGATGAGGCATCTCACCCACCTGGTGCTGGCAGACAGGCCAAATCCCACACGGAAGAGTTGCGGATGCAGTCGCTGCAATAAGCAGTGAAGTGACTGAATCTGCAGTCATAGCTCCACGGTTGTTTTCCTCAGAGCTGTCTGCCTGGTGATAATCTGCACAGATAGTTTGTTTTGTTTGGTTTTTCTGGTTTCCACTGGCCTCTTGTTTTCTTCCAAGAATTCTACATCACCTCTTGTGTTTTACCTTTCCTGGCAAAACTGTTTCTCCTCATGACACATAGCTCTCCCCCAGGGCCAGTTATGTAAGGTATTGCTGCTTGGTGTTTGTACAGCCCTACATCTTGATCCCCTGTAGAGAGCACATTGTGTATCCTACTGGCAGCAAACAAAAGCAGCTTCCTATATAAAATACACAAGTCTTGCCTCTGTGCTTGCATGTTTAGGCAAACACCCTCTTGTGTTTCAGGACGCAAAGGAAGAACGCTATCAGTACCTACTTTCCCAGTGATGCATGGCTCTGAATGGCATGCAAAAAAAAAAAGAAAATAAGGGAAAAAAAATCCTCCTAATAAGGAGAAAAGACTGTGCTTCTCTAGTCTGTGTTGTATATATAACTTTCACACTTTACGCAGTCACATCGTTTTAAATACAAACAGCTCTTCCAGCTAGCAGCGTCATAGTTGCTTCAAGGACAGACACATTTGTTTTGTCTTTAAATGAATGTATTCATCCTGGGTGGCAGTGGAGGGGCTACCTCTTTCTCTGGAGTCTCCTTAAGTTTCAGCTAGTGAGATGGAGTAACACTTAGATTAAAAGGGAAAAAGTCAGACAAATATTCCACCTTCTAAACCCCAAGTTCTAGCAGATCTGAGTTTTTGACACTGCTGTTGTGGGTAAGGTGTAGGTGTTCTTGCAGGGGGAAAAAAATTATAAATATCTGCTTTCCTCATTATCTCTTTCTCTCTGTGCCTGGGTGATTTGTATCTTCCCCTCTCCTGCCTCTAACCCTCCTCTACACACAAGCTATATTTTATGCAGCCATGTTACAGTTTGGTCATACAGGTGATGGACTAAGCCAGAACTGCAGCTCTTCAAACTGTGGCTGTTGGGGTGGGCTGGGTTGGGGGACTTATCCTGCCATCTGCAGTGTGGTCAGTGCTGGGGACTACCTGCATGGCAGCCTGGGTGGCCACACTTTTAGGGCAGCTCAGCTGCATCCCCTTGGGTAAGAGCATCCCCAGGAGCCCTTGGGCTGCCCAAGCTCAGAGTGCATCAGCTTCTGCCTAGATCAGACTGATCTGATAAAGGCCAGTTGTAGGATTTCCTGCTGTTTTCTTCAGTTTTCCAGGGTCAGCATAAGAAATAAAGGGGTTTCTGAGCCCAGGTGGAGCAGATGGTGGGGATGTGAGGCTTTCTGGGTGATGCTGCAGTATGTGCTCAGTGTCAAGGTCAAGGGAAGATCTGGCTCCAAGGTTGGGATGGTGGTTTACCCTGGGGGAGGGAAAGAAGGAATGGTCCTGGCTAGTTGGACAGAGGTCTGTTTGCTCTCAAACAGGGGATTTCTAAGTAAGCAGAAGCTGGGTTGTACTGAGGTGAAGGAGCTTGGGAAAGCTCTGAACATGTGGGGAAGGCCAGGGCTGGCAAGGATGAGTGTAAAGGAAATAATTAATCCTTAACTAACGTGTGAGTGGGAGGCTTCAGGGGATGGCTGAGGAGGGATGGAGCAATACCGGAGAGGGAGAGGTTGGGAATTGAACAAAACAGCAAAAGAGTTGCACAGAGTAAAAAGCAAAACAAAACAAACAAAACAAACCCAAACTTTCCCTTGCTATTACTGCAGATTGCTCCATTTTTTCCCTACCTTGTCAAACTAAAACACTCCCTCAGCCTCCAGCTCCTCGCCTACTTCCAGTTTCTATCCTACAGCAATGTTTCCCAAACTGCAAGGTGCACCCCCTCCAGCAGAAGAAGGGGGAGCAGAGCCCACAGAGAGAATGAGAGATGCAAGAAATGTGTGAGTGCTTGATTGACTTCTGCAACATCATTTAGGTTCCCTGTCCCAGAAATCAAGTCCCTCACAGGAAAAATTCCCTACCATTGAGTTTTATTCTCTATCTAAAACAAAACACATAATGATATGGACAGTTAGAGGCCTTTATGACCAGCCCAGTTACTACACCTGCTAACAGCCTGTGGTGTGCTGAGGAACACCTGATGCTGAGCCTTGAGTGCCTCTGAGCCACACAGCCATGCTGGGATTGTGGCCTCTTGAGCATGGATCTATCAGCAGAGCACTTCCTCTCCTGAAGGTCATGTTGGCTTTCCTGGCCATCCCCAAAGCTGGTTTTTCCACCTGTTTAAATCACAATTCCTTCTCCAACCCACGACAATATTAGTCATTGGATCAGTAACCTCCTCTCCTTCATTTTTGTACCTTTGTGTTACGAAGGTGTTTCAAATGTTTTACATGTTTCATTGTGTTGGGAGCATGGGATTGTTAAATTTCTATTATCCTGTTCTGCTTGAGAAACTGGAAACTGTTAAATACATCAAAGGTATCAGACCCAGTTACTGTCAGGAGCAAGATCTGTGTCCTTTTTCCCTAGTACTCATTGGTTATGGACATGGACTGAAGTGTGGTTTTCATTTCTCCCACTTGTCTCCCATATTCGCAGAGTGTCAGATCTGACAGACCTTTCAGTTGCTCTGCTTTTCCACTTATTTTCCTCTTCCATAAATTCTGTATAATCCTGGTAGGGAGACATTCAGTGGGTTTCAGAAACATTCTCTCCATTCAGTGTCTGCTTCCATCTGGCTCTGAAAGAAAATGTTCCTCCACATGTTCTCCACCTCCAGCACTAAAGCCATGCAAAGGGGTGGCACATCTCTGAATGCTCCTTGCTCTTGCCCTGGCTGCAGCAATGCTCAGGGAGGAGCAGTGACCTGCAGACCAGCAGCTGGTGCCAGACATCCTCTGCTGTTCTGCAGTGCACTCCAGGGGAAGTTGTGCTGCTTCACACAACCAAAATCTGCCTGAAGGAGGAAAAAAACCCACAACTTTGCATAAGTACTATTGGGAACAAACCCAGAACGGGAAATCAACTTGCTCTGTTCCATTGCTGATTTTTTTTTTAAATATACATAAATTTTCCACAGAACCGTGTGTGATCTCCCACCTGCTAATCACAGATTTCTTACGTGGGTGGAAGGCAGATTTCAGTTTTATCAGCATTAATCTGGAGCAACTCTAGTGATGATCTTACAGTGAAGGTTGATTTGGGTTTGTTCTTTTTTTTTGCCACGTATCTCAAATGTCATCTTAAATGGAAAATTCTTTGTAGATTTAGGTTATTTTTTTCAATAATTTTGAGAGAATGTTGGGGGTTTTTTCAGTCTCCTATTCCACTCAAATTCTGTTGGCATCACTAGTAATAATCTGTCTGTAAACTAATTCTCTAAAGGGCGATTTTGTCTTTGAGGTAGTTTTGGTCTAGAACAACACTTGTAACTGATCCAGTGTCTACCCACATTCAAACACCACGATCGAATGGGAGATGAGATTCCTCCATGGGCATGGAAAGCTTGGATGTTAATCAGGTTTCTAGATCTACCTATAATAAGGTTTATATGTTATGTTGGCCTCAAACACTGCCCCTGACAAGTGACACAGAACTAGGGCTTCACAGCACAGGCTTCCTCACCCGCCGACTGTCAGCACCAGTCACTGCCAGCTGGACACCTCTCAGTTACCTTCAGGTGTCTGAGACATCCTCCTTCCACCCACCTTGCTTTTGTCCCACTTCTGTGTGTCTCTCAGTATGGGCAAAAGCAGCTCCAGAGATCTAGGGTAACAGCAGTTGATATGTGGAAATTGAGTCTCAGTCTTCCTTTCCCAGGCACTGGCAACTTGGTCAGAGATCATGGTGGATCAAAAGGGAAGAACTTTTCTCTCCTGTCACCAACCCTAATAGGCAGCAAGTAACAAACACACTGCTTTCTCACCTCTGGCATTCCAGAGTTTCTTAAAGTTTCTAATAATTACTAGTTTCCTTTGCCAGTAGTGGTGGATGGGGAGCTGTGGACCCAGTGATGGACTGCAGGAGCATTTCATTGATATTGTGGGAGAATAACTACTTTCCCTAAGTTATAGACTTATGGTCCCATCTTTCATCTTTTTTTCCTGATTTTTCTTTCTGATATGCACCGAAGAACAGCCAATGGAAGGAAAGGACAAAACTGAAGGCATATGGTATTTTCTTGCAGTTTCAAATGTGTCTTAGACAATTTGTGTGACTGTAGGAAGCCACATGGGCTGCAGGTTGCCTGTGTTTAAAATGGGCATTATAATACCTAACAAGGTCAAAACACTGTGAGGAGCTTTGGTTGAAAGTGCTTTAAGGCTGTGCAATGGACAGCTGTAATATTTACCATATGTTGTCCTTTCTGCTCTACACTGTACAGCTTTGGCCATGGAAAAAATCACAAATTAAGATCTTGTTTCTGATTTTGATTGACTCAGGATCAGTCCTGGTGTTCTGAGTGACTTGCCCAGCCTCCCATGGGGAGGGGAAAAGGAGGAAGATTAAACTCCCATCCCACTACCCTGGATATTTGTGCTGGCTAAACAATGTAGCTTCCTTATGGGCACTCCAGTGAAATGCATGGAAAGTCTATTTCACTTATTAGCTGCATAAATACGAATTTAAATTTCTGGGCTAAATTGGGGCAGTACTGCTAACCTCAGGCATCTCAATATCCAGACAGAAACTCAGAATCCCAAACCCCTCTAAATTAATCTTATTGATTTCTGATTTTTAATGTATAAGTAGACCATATTTTCTTGGCTTTCTTTGTGTGAAAGTTAAATACTCAAAAGTTTCAAAAGGGAAGTGTGGGGAAAGATATTCTCCAGTCTCTAGGGCTGTGGCTGTGAGACCTCCCCAGAAGTTGTAAGGCTTGTGTTAAACCTGAGAGGTGGCAGGAATATCTCTTTGATGTGACATCCAGATGGAGGGAAAAGCAGTTGCCAGGGTGACACTGAAAATAGAGCTTGGCCTGCTCTGTTCCCAGTGCAGGAGGAGTCCTCTGGGATAGCTTCAATGGGAGAGGAATGGTGCATACAGTTGGAATTCATGTGCTGCTGTTGCACACTTGTGCACTGGTGGCATCACATGGGAGAGCCCAAACATGTAGGAGAGCCCAAACATGTAGGAGAATGCTTCTTGGGTTTTGATCCTAAAATGCAGAAGTCTGAATTTTGAATTTGGAAAGCACATGAAAGAGAAGCTTATGTTTTTTCCCCACCCAGCACCCACTTGGATCCCATGCACCCATGGGGTCTCTGAGCAATGGAATTATTTGGGTTCAAATGTAAAAATGTGTCACTGCAGAAATATTTGGTTAATCATGTGCAATCATATGAATTTTAGTTAGCTTAAATATATCCTATGAAGATTTTCTTTGGAATCTTTTTCTTGGGCAGCCATATTACCAAGCCTTTTTGCATTTTGAGTTGAATTTAAATGAAGACTTTCGTCTTGAGTTGTTGTGGTGTTTTTTTAGTGAAAAGGCTTGAGCTATATTTTCCTTTTAAAAGTTGTTTCCCTGCTCCTAGGCTTTTAACTCAGCATTTGTTGAAATTCCTTAGAAAAGGGGCTGACCTGCCTCCGAGGTGATTTACACTGAGAAGAATGTTAAAGAATTACAGATGACTGTCAGTAACATACCTGTGTAACATTAAAATCAGGTTAATTGCTTACATTTCACTGGAAGTTATGGATTGCTGCAGAGCTCAGTACTTCAGCAGATACTGGTACAGCAGGGGGGAGTTATTGATAGTTAAATAGCAGTAGAAGTTGTCTGTGTTCAGAAGGGACCTCTTTGAGGGAGGACAGAACATTTCTCAAAGCTTCATATTTCCCCAAAGGGATTTTTCTAGCAGAACATGCCTGCTGTTCAAAGGAAATATTCCCTGTATGAGCAAATGGATGAAGAAGTTAGCTGTACAATAGACACCCTATTAAACTTTCAGGGGGCCGAAGTGAAGGAGTCCAGCTACATGTGTTTTTTGAAAGCTAATAAAAACCAGAAAATTATCTGTGGTGCTCTGCAAGGCAGCATGTGTACAGGAGACTGCTGCAAAACCTGCAGAAGGAAGCAGGACAGAGGCATCGAAAGAGGATAACTAGAGAGTGATACAGCAAAAATTCGAGGTAGTGGATCTTTGCAGATTTAATTGACAAATTTAAATGCCAATTTGTATTGCTGTCTCTCTCCCACTCATCTTTTCAAGTTTCAAGTGAGATTTCAAGTGGTGGCTGGGGAGTCTGCCCCCTCCCATGAGCAAACCAGGGCTCATGAGTACTATGTACGTGCGTGGAGAGGACATAGCTGCTATCGACAGCTCTTTGTGTGAGTGCTGAAGCAGCACAGGGAGAGCTCAGCCACCCTCTGCTCACAACCCATGGCTGCTGCAGCCATTTGGTCTCAGGCCCTGGGTGAGGCAGGCAGAGCGTGGAGAATCTATTTCTTGAGCATCCTTTCCATTTGTCCCACAAAACCAGCTCTCTCCAGCCTTGTGGTGGGTGCTTAATGAAAGAGAAGGAGCATGATTTCAGCTGGAGATGGTGGGTGCTATTTTGGTGCATTCTCCTAGCCCTCCTGTCTGCTCATGCGTGTGTGTGTGTGTGGAGAAGGGTGGTTTTCTTGGCCTGATCTGTCAGCACCGTTGATATTCCTATAATAAAGACTCATGCTAGTTACACAAGACATGTTGACTGGTTTATTGTACAGTAATTGCTGCTCTTGCAGGACATCCACCCACTCGGCTGTGAGCAGAGGCTCCAGGCTTTTCTCAAAACATCTGATTTTATAGAAAGTTTTAGAATCTGATTTTTACAATATTTGTTAGTGCAGTCTAAAAGACAGCACTTCAGCTTTCCCTTTCCTGCCCCACATTCAGCCAGACTTTTTTTAGGAAAACAGTAAAGGAACCCATGAATACAAAATTGAACATTGCAATCAGAAAGATGAGCCAGCTCTCCTAATGAGGCTTTATTTAACCAATGACAATGTGCTGAGAACACTAGAGGAAATAGGTCAGCTAAAAAACCTGGTACTATAAATGCCTGTTGCAATTTCCCCCCACTAAAATGGATGGCCTTCTGAAAGAGCTGGTTAAGGAACCATCTCCTGAAGTCCTGCAGCTAATTTGCAAGACATGGATGAAAAGACTGGAGCTCTGGGACTCAAGACAGGTTATGTGACAGAGCCAGAGTAAGATGGAGTTTAATGAGGAAACACCTGACCTGGCTCAGCAATTAGTAAGGTTGGTACTCTACCTATTACAGCACTCAAAAGCTAGTTACCATTCCTTATTGGCATAATTTCACAATTTCTTTAAACCAGGAATTAGCCAGGGCTCCTGCCACAAGAAGTGATGCTTTCCAGTCCCAGCTGTGAGTTTTTTGCCTTATGCCATCTTCTCTCTTAAGCACATGTTGTGCCATGAACTGGAGCAGGGCACAGGGCAGGTTTAAAATGAACTGTCTGTATGAGTTAGTCTTGACTTTGTGACTTCTCCAAGCCACTTTCATGCACAGGTTTGTGCCAACTCAAGCAAAAGGACAGTGTGGGTGAAGGAAGAGGCACTGGGGTATGACTGTTTCTTTAGTTGCAGTGTTGGTCTGTGTAGTCTGAAAGGATCTGTGAAATTGTTACCTTAAGAAGGGCTTCTTACCTCTTTGTTAGACAGAGCTCTGAGCAACCTGATGTAGTTGAAGATGTCCCTGCTCATTGCAGGGTGCTGGGACCAGAAGACCTTTAAAGGTCCTTTCCAAAACAAACTATCCTATGACTCTATGATTAAGGACAGTGATGTATAGACATGGCTGTACACCTTCCAAGAGCTGATTCTAGCATCTTCATGCAGAGGTGTTTTAAATCTCTCTCAGAGAAAAACCTGTGGATCAGGTTACTTCAGGGCCTATTACAGCCTCAAAATGATTAGTCACTCTTGTACCTGGCCTCAGGCACACCTGATTTATAAGCTTACACTCATGATTCTCTTTATACAAATGCATAAAGTCGGGCTGTCAATGTGCATGTTCTTATATAGCATACAGACTGCATTAAAGGAAGATTTCACTCTCAGTTCAGATACTGCTTTCCAAGTATAGAGAGCATCTGCATCATGAAAAAGTATAGCCAAGAATGAGATAGCACAGGAATTATTTAATATTTGAGCCAATAAAAACTGCATCAGACCACCCCCAAGAAATATTTATGTTGTTAAAATGGAGAGAACAATCAATGGTCTGGTAAAAGGAAGATGTAAACCTCCCTGATTAAAGATAAAGGAAATCTCCTGGACAAAAGAAAAATCTGAATAAATCTCCAAAGAGGGATCTCAACCACATAGGGAAAATAGACTTCCCAAGACCTAGACCTCCTGTAGTGCAGGCAGCATGAAAGCCTGACAATTGTATAAGAGGCCTTCAGCTGGAAAGACCAGGAAAGAAAAACTCTAAAAGTGATGCCAGACACAAAATTCTATGTGTGCCTTTCCAGTGACTTTGTGTGGTGGATCTGTCTGAGCTTTGACACTTTCCTTTATCACTTTACAAGTATTGTATTGCTCTGACATGTCCAAAACCAGTGAGGTTTTCCCCACTGTAAGCAGTATGATTGATCTCTCAAAGGGCGATCACTCTCTTCTCAAGGGAAGAAGAGACTACTCGTGGCTGCACTCTGCCAGAAAATTTGTCTGACATGTAGCAAAATGAGTATGGAGTTCAACAAAGTGAAGTGCCAGGTCCTGCACTTAGGTCACAGCAGGCCCAGGAAACACTACAGGCTTGGGGGAAAAGGACCTGGGGGTGCTAACCATGAATCCTGGTCTCCATCATGTCCAGTGGTCATGTCCTGCACAGCCACATGCCTGAGACAGAGAGAGAGCACAATAGATGCTCTCACCATAAGGTTCCACCAAAACAAGAAACTTAGCAATTGGAGAGTTGCAAAGAGACCAACAAACAATCTGTTTTGAAAAGTGAACCTGGCCCGAGTCACTCCACACTATGGAAGACCAGGCTCAAGGACCTTCTATTAATATATTGCAGTTAATTCTCTTCAGCACACCATGGACTAAAGTGTGTAGCAGCAGCAGAAACAGATGCTTAGATACCATGGTGATGGGTGCTATAGAAAACCTTGCATAGCTATGGAAACCACAGTTGCATTTATCCATCAGAAATGAGTATCTGGCAGCCCATGTCTATCCTTCATGTTCTGGAAGATCATGAAAAAAATACGTGCACATGGCATTATATTTCACAGCTTTCTTTTTACTTGGCAACACACACTTATCTCTATTTGATAATAATAATGGTACATGTATTTTTAGACTAACATTATGTGATGGCAATTCTACCGTTACCCAATGTAACGCAAGCTGAGAAAAAAAGCCTTTAGAGAGAAGAATTGAGGAAATAATATCAGATTTAACCTGGTAGCAGATAGACAGAATTTCTCTCCAAGTTTAAATAAACACTTTTGCATTTAAAAAAATAAAGAAAACAGCAGAAAGTACACGTCTGGATCATTCAGTCTTCAGTTTTCGTGTTCTTAATTGTCTGACTTTGCTAAGCAGAGTGTAAGAACAGAACATGCACTGTATCTGTCACATCTTTGTAACCCAGAGGAACGAGAACAAGCCTGAGAGGATGCATTTCAGAGCCTCCCTCATGGGTCTGACAACGGCTGTATCATCAGAGACAAGTGTCATTCTTCTGTGTTCTCCTTTCTCATCTCCAAAATTAAGGCAAGAACACCAAGCTGTAGATATCTGCATTAGAAGGGGAAAAAAAAGGGAGTCAAATGGAGGTGATAGAGTTGCTTTTCACCAGCAGTAATTGGTGGCATTCAAGGCTGTGGGTAAAAGTGAAATAAGATGTGATAGCGTCATAGTACCTTTTGCTTTTACCTGTCCTATTTTTACCTAGCCAGGAGCTCAGCCTGCATTCACAGGCAGCTGCCATGGCTGAGCTGGCAGCAGCATATTGCTGACTTAATCATTCATGCTGGGCAAATGTGCTTCAAAACATTCAAAGTCAGGGGATCTTCTTGGTAAAAATTGCTAACCTTTAATGACACCATGTTCCTTTGGTGCCTCCTACAGTTGTTTTTTTTAAATTCAAATTCAAATCTTCTTTCCCCCTCCTCAAAGGTTATTGAGGCCTAACTTTATTTAGAGGCAGTTTCAATGCTCCTTTCCACAAATTCTTGACAGTAATCCTCTCCCCCCAAATAGCAATGCCTTTCCAGTTAACCAGGTTCCCTCTGATGGACTGGACTGAACAATTAGCAAATCACTGATGTGGCAAGGAGTAAAGCTGCTCCTTTCCCCATCTCATCTACTTCTGATGAATTAGCACATCTCAGCATGAAGCTGTTCAGTATTTAAACTTCATTACCTACAATATGAAAATCGACAGCAGGTCCTGCCACAGACACACAAGAAAGATTTATAGATACACCTTGTTACTGGCCCCTGACTGGGACCAAATACAGCAATAAGGGGTTTGAGGCCACTAGATCTCAAGCCTTAGTTTCAAGGGGTGCTGTGAACTATGTGAGTGGCAGAAAAGGAGCCAGAATTTGAATTAATTGTATTTTCTTCTAAGAGTGATCATAGGTCAGATCAGTTCCTGAGGGTAAGGAGTAATATATTCCTTTTGATAAACCCCATCTGAGGTTACTGCTTCCAAATGCAGCCCCTAGTAACGATTTAACTCAGATGTAGAAAAAAATATTAAAATAAAATTGTACAGCTACCTATTCATCTCTGCTGGGGAAAATCCTCAGTTATAGTCTCAAGCAGTGGAGATCATGTGTCTTTCACAGCTTGAAGTCCTAGCAAAAAGGAACTTGAGGAATTTCAGCTATTCCACATGACACTGGGCTTGCCTTGCTACTTCCTTCTGAATGATCTGCCCCTCCAAAGGAAAATCTGCAGCAGTGTGGCAATTGTACAGAGGTGACTTTTTGCACCAGAGAGCTGTTCCCTATTAGAGGGCAGTGCCAGCTTTCCCAGCCATTGCTCCCATCAAGCAGGACAGTGTGCATCCTGCAGCAGAGAGAGCATTACCCTGCATTATTGTTTTCCCTGGGAGAACAGCATGACCAGGGTGCATGCTACTCTTTCCTGCTCTCCACAGATATATCTGCCTCCACAAAAGTGGTCATTCTGGTCCAAATCCAAGAGGTTTGGCCTGCAACGTAAACAGAAAATGTCTCACAGCTTGAAGCACTTCACTTGGCTGCTCCCCCTGACTCCCCTCACCCCCACCAGAGACTTGACAGAGATTGAGTGCAGCCAGAGGTGAGGGAGGTCCCTGGTGTGGTGCCAGTGGCCAATTTTCTCCTGAAAAGTTCAGAAATCCACCTGCCCTGATTTGCTGGTAGGAAGCAGCAGGAAAGGAAGGAATTGGCAAGGAAAAGCAATCCAGACATTGGACTGATGACTGTGCGACAGGGAGGAGTCAGGGCAAAAAAGGCAGAGAAGAAATCTGTCAGAAACCAGGGAGGAACAATGCACATCATCACCCTCTGCCTATGTGACAGGCATCTCCCCAAAAGGGGCTGGTGACAACCCTCTCTGGAATTATTTCTCCTAGTAAATATATCTTCAGGCAATGTAAACCAGAACTGTTTCCAGCCAGGTTCCCCTCACTCCAGAAATGTGCATTCAGGAAACTCTCCACTGCCTGGACCCTCTGCCCGGCAGGGCTCGGTGTGCCAGAGCCACCATTTGTGCAGGCTCATGTCTGTCCCAGTGCTGTGCTGCAGGTGCTGCCTCAAAGCCACTGAACCAGACAAGTCTGCACTTGTTCCTTGCTCCTCAATATTTCCTGGGTGGAGCCAGAGGAGGTGGAGTCAAAAGGCCTTGGCTGTGGCAGCACTGTGTGGGGCCTTGTTTTGGAGCAGGGTCGGGCAAACCCTCCTCCTCCTCCTCCTCCTCCTCCTCCTGATCCTGTCACTTGGTCCCAGAAACCAAGAAATATCTCAAGCATTTGGCAAACTTGAGCTGAATCTGCTACAAATGTTATTTCTAGACCTCTGAGAACAATCCTGAACTGTGTCCTCCTCCTCTGAGGGTTTTGGTGGCCTGCTGAGGGAGGATGGCTAAGGACAGGCTGCACTAGTAGCTGGCACCTGGCGAGCAGAGCCATGGGATGACCTGATCTCTGAAGAGCCTCACCTTTCCCATCAGTTGCTGAGTACCCATGCTGTCCTCCCTCTGATTGGCTTCAAAATAGAGAATTGGAATACTTGGGTTGAGAAACAGCTTTTCCCCTTTTCCCTGAAGTTCTTCTTCATCTTTATGGAAAGATTTTCTATTGCCAGTCCCACCTTCAGGGTGAATGGATACATATATTTTGCCAAAGGGCAAACTAGAGTACCAAGAGCTGTTGGGGTTTTATGGTGCTCTTTACCCAGCACTGAATGATTTGTCTCCTGTGTGTCTGCTGCCAGGCCTGAGCAGCTCCCTGTGTGTCAGAAGGGGCCTGAGTAAATATAAAAATGAGCTCTTGAGTTAAAATGAGATACCTGACCCTGCTGGAGGACTGGTTCAAGGATCCTGGTCCTGAAAAAGCTTCATCCTCTGTCCCTTCCCTCCTTTCCTCCCCTCCAAAGACCCAGAAGCATTTTTCAGCCTTCTGTTTTTCAAACTGAAGACAGATGTCTGAAAGCATGAGTTCAGGTGTAACATGAGTGAAACTTCATATGGAGATGCTTTCAGTGGACATTTAAGGACTTCTGGTGTCTAGGCTCACTCCACAGCTGGAGGAGCCTCCTCTGGAGGGTGAAGGGAAACACAAACCATCCTGAGTGCTCTGGGTTCAGAGAAGCTTTTCCCAGATCACCAAGGACGTGCAGGACTGGATGTGGAGTTATTCAGTGATTCTCATCAGCACAGGGCAGAAAGTATTTTTACCTCTTTCTTCCCACTAGTTCCTCTGTTACCTATAAGCCAAATGGATTCCTGTATGATCCAACAGTTTGAACTAATTTTGAAAATGCTGTTCTTACTACTTTTAATGACGGTCTCTCAGCCACAGGAGGTTCTTTGTGCTTCCAGAAATGTCATCTGCCTTCGTCCTGCTACATTCACCTGTTGTCACCTAGAATACTGAATTAAGGGATTTTATTTCTTTTGTTCAGAAATGGGAACAAAAAGCTCATAACTAGAACTAGATTTTAGCAGTAACTCACTTTGTTCTGTGATTCAGAGCTTCTGTGCTGCCTAAGCCCCTTTTCCAAAGGTGGTATCAACCTGTAGGAGCAATCTCAAGGAAAATTGCTTAATTCATCAAGACATGTAGTTACATACTTATCTCTAAAGGTGCACACAGTCCTGCCGAGGTCATAGGAGCTCCTCACGTGCATGAAAAGAAGAGCTGACTTCAGTCCTTGACTGAACCAACATCAGGGCAGAACTGCCACTATCGTGCTGTCTGTCAAAGTGAACATTGCCTGATCATCTCAAGTAATGATCATCTGAAACAGACT
The DNA here is from genome assembly GCF_000695815.1 of Acanthisitta chloris. Lineage (NCBI taxonomy): Eukaryota > Metazoa > Chordata > Aves > Passeriformes > Acanthisittidae > Acanthisitta > Acanthisitta chloris. The sequence goes on from NW_008660806.1 coordinate 21,086, forward strand.
TTCAGTCTGCTGAAAGAAAGAGAAAAATTTAGCAGTAAAAATATTCCCTCTTTTAGAAAGGTCAAATGCACAAAAAAGACTTTTTTTGAAGGAATGTCAGATGACCCCCAGAGCCTCTCACAGGCAATTTTCCTGTCCCTGCACTGTTTGGAGTTTTAATTGCCTCTTTGGGGAGGTGCTAGAAGCTGCCTGAAAGTGCAGTCACAATTCAGCAATTTGGCACATGTGACTCCTTCAAATATGGGAGCAATTAGCAAAAAGTGATATGGTGAATGGTAGCGTTAACACTGGACTCTGGACAGCATTCAGACAAGAAATCTAAACCAGAAGAGAGTGGAGCAGACAGAAATCCAAACAAGCTTTCACAGAAATAAAACATATCAGCTATACTTAGATAATGAGAGCCTAACATTAGTAGACTGAATTCAAAGTCTCCATCACATTCCTAAAACTCATTGACTGAATGGGTTGCATTGGAGAGCATAAGTTCACTAAAGCAGTTTGTGAGGGGAAAAAAAATCCAAAACATTTAGCAGAAATAGCTTTAAAGACTTCTGGGAGAATGAAGTGAGCCCAGATTGGACAACGAGCACACCGATTCATAGGGGAGAGGGAAACAAGTCTGTGATCTAGGCATTAGTTATTTATTTCAGACTGTAAAGATTTGGATGCACCCATAGGATCTAATTTCCTAGATAATTTTTTGTTATATTGTGCATACAGCATTCCTTTCAGTAACCTGCAGGATGTCAGAAGCATTAACAGTGGGTTTAAACATCAGTCAGTGAGCAGTTTCTGTCTTAGGGACAGCAAATCCCTAAGCCATTAAATCCTTCCCATTTCAAACAACTGCAAGCAGCATTTGTCCTAAATCACCTCTCCCCAGCCCAGCTATGTTTGCTTTAATAACTGGAAATGAATTAATTGTAACCAGGATGGCACTTTCTCCTGGGTTCAAACACATTTTAAATAGCTTTTGCCCTGTCAGTGAGGTCCCCACTCTCAGCAACACCTGAGTGTGATGTCCAGACAGGATCACTCTGTCTGTGGGTGGCTGTTGTGTCCCAGGGAGGGCTGGACTGGCCCAGTGCTGAGGCAGAGGAAAGGAAAAGGGATGGAAAATGGGAAGACACAGAAAAGGGAGGAGGATTTTCAAGGCCAGGCTGGATGAGCCTTGTGCAACCTGATCTAGTGAGGAGATATCCCTGCCTGTGGCAGTGAGGGTTGGGACTAGATGATCTGTAAGGTCCATTCCAACCCCTAAAATTCTATGATTCTAAAATTCTATGACTGATATAATAAAGCAGAAGGTAAACATGGTAGCTAGAAAAGCAAGACGATACACAAGTAGCTGATCAATGAATTAGCAAGGAATAATTAATTAGTGAGCAAATCCAGAGGGCAATGAAATGAAATAGTTAATTACACAATGGAGCAAACAGCAAATTAATTAAATGTATGTGGATCTATCAGGTTCTCTGATTATTTAAGGCAAAACATAGTTAGTAAAACTATTCATTCTCTGGTATTTCAATTATTCATGGTATCTCCAGCCACGGGGATTACAGCCTGTTTAAATACAAGGCCCAACCATGTACAGCTAAAAATCATTTATCTTGATAGTGCAAGTGAGATGAGCAGAGCAGTGATGGAAGGTAGTAGAGACACAGCTGTTCTGAATAAAATGCCTCAAAAGAAGATGCTGTAACAAGACAATATACAATATATTGCTTTGTTTCTATTTTATTTTTTTTTGATAATCAGTTCAAATTGTTACAGCTGAGAATAAAAGTTGGAAATATTTTGCTCTTGCTGCCCTGACAATGGAAGCTCTACTGTGTCTGAAGCAAGGTAATGCAAATAGATATAATTCCTTACTCGCTGATTAATTTTAAACTGCTGGAGGAGCAGGATTTTTGAAAAGGAGTGATTGACAAACATAATGTCTAATGATTAAAAAAAAATCATCTCCTTCTTACCTGTAGATAAACCCACCGTACTGTCTCTACTGTCTGAAATGATTTTTGGTTACTTCGTGCTCCACTTCTCAAGTATTGCAATGTCCTCCCACAGTTTGATCTGCTAGTATTGCCTGTCTCTGGTTTTGGTTTTTTTTCCAGTGGGGGTTTCCTATTTATTTCTGGAATTTTTGTTCTGTAAATATTTTCCAATTTCCTCTCTGTTAAGTAGATTTGGATCTCAGCTGTGATTGCATTAAATTGAACTAATTCCTTTTCTCGCATTAAGTGTTCCTGATGAACACAGTCAGCCCATGTGATCATTACTGGGAATATTTATATAAATTATGAACATTTTGCTTGTCTGAATAGCCAGGACACACACTTAGAATACTTTGAGGACTGAGCCAACAGCTCCTCACTGCATTTAGCAGCAATTTTCTGAGTTGGGAGGTCATGGGTAGCAGTTTTTGGAAAGTAATAGAAAATTTAGCATTGCATGTATCATTCATTTATTCTCGTTGCCTGCCCATAAATGTTTCCCTCACCTAATACTTCACAGCTCTACAGGACACATTTATTGTCTTAAATGTGAGAGCTACAGCAGAATAAGAACTTAAATAAACCACAGGTGTGAAAAATTCCAACTAACAACTTCAAACTAAACACCACAAAGCATAAAAAGACACTTGTCAGAGCTGGAAGGAGCAGTTTGATTAAATCATTGCTTCAGCCCAGACATGTTGGGCCTAATTCTCCTCTCCCACCAGATGACTCACATAAAGCGTGGGCAATTGCACTGCTGTAAGACTAGTGTGGTGGCACTTGGACTCTGGAGCTCTAATTATGCCTGTCTGACACCACGGAGCGAAAATGTGCGGCTGAACAGATTTATGTTGCTACGCTCGTTGGAGGTGAATGACTGCTCCTACTCATGGTCTGGGATCACTAAACTAAGGCAGAGAGAAATTTAGTAGCCAACATTGCCCCAGTGTTGAAAGCAACAGAACCTGCCTGAACTGTTGGTGAGGCAGACAACAAGAGATGGATCTTTTTTTAACTGTGTTTTTCTTGCTGACAGTTGCCAGGGAGGAGCCAGCCTGGTATGTATGTGAAGTACTGCAGTTGAAAGCTCTGATACCATCAAATTTTATGGCCCCAGCCTTTGCTGTCTGCAACTTTGGTGTATGTCCCCACCTAGAATCCCCCCTGGCAATAGTCTCTCATCACTTGCAGCAGGGCAGGGCAAGGTAACTTGCAGAGCAAGCACCTTCTGCCTGCATCTCCCTCTCCTGTTTTGGCTCTTAGGGAAGAGAAGGTTTGGCAGCTGCATTCAGCATGCCAAGTGTGGTCCCTCTAGTGAGTAGGCTGGAGAATTGAATCCTCCTTCGAGATACCTGTTAAAGACTATGCCAAAGGAGGATGACCAGCCCTTTCCAGCCTCAGCACAGCTGTGGTGAGCTGGACAATACGGATGCTGCACGGCTGCCTACATGAGCATCATGCCCAGGAAATGTAGGAAAGGAGGGATTTTTTGAAAATGTGAAATGAGCCAGTGCAATACTGTTAACTTATTTGCAAAACATCATCATGAATAGTTAGCATTACATTGCTTTGAGCACTACTGAGAGAAGTGTTTGGCATTTTTCTGTGTTAGTGAAAGCCACACGATCCATTTTACTCTTATGTTCATATTATAGCAGTTACAAGAGACAATTTGCAAATGCCTGGCTGCTTCATAAAAGCCAAAGTACTTGGATTCACAGCAGGTACTAATTTTGTGTGCATCTGCTGAGCTGTGCATGGCGTCAACCTGTTTTTAATTACACCTGCATGTCAGGCTCAAAATGCATCTGTGAACAGGAAAGATGAAAGGTAGGCAGAACAGGATGTCATGTATTTCCCATCACCTTTCACTGGCTGGCTGCCCACAGAAGTAAGAGGAAATTCCCTTCTTCCATATTGAAAATGTAAAGATTTACTAAGCTTTGCACTGCCAACAACAAGGTGTAATCACCACTTCCTTAAGGAAACATGCAGGTGTCAACAGGGGTGAACAGAGGAGCTCCAAACAGCTTTCCACACCTTCTCGACCACTGATCTGTAAAAGGCCACAAATAGCCCTTGCTTTGTTATGTTTTATTTGCATTGAAATGTGTCAGTTGTTTGCCTTAATATCCCAAATTCACTGTAAAATAAAGAATGTGAAAGCAGGAGGGACTAGGGCTTTTCAATAGCTGAAATAACACCGAAATACTTAAACAACACCTCTCCTATTATTTCACCCAAGTGTAAAAAAATAAAATATACATAGTTATACAAATAAAATAATTCAAACTGCAGTTAGGGATGGCTGTGACACTCAAAACACTGGACAGAGCAATTCAAAAACTGCTAGACAGTCAGAAGAAATGCATTGCCTGAGGCATTTACCTCAGAATGAAAGGTACTAAGCCATTTGTGATTGCACCTTGAAACCATTCCTTTAATTTATTCTTGTCATTAGAAGTTGGTTCTTTTTCTAATTGCATTAAAAACTGTGCACTGTAAAGACTGTAGTGTGTGCCAAGAATGTGCATGTGCAGTCTGTATATAAAACATGAGAACAGGGCAAGGACAATTGCTTTTGTTATTCTGGAATCCTGTCAGACTTCAAAAGCTACCTCAGCTACTTCACATAGAAAACCAGCACTTCAAATCAGTAATGCTACACCACAAAGTTAAAAGATAAAGAAGTAATTCAGCACCTCCTTCTATTTTAGTAGAAACGCAAGTTGTTGAAACATTTTGATCCTATTGCTTACTCTTACAATATTTCTTGGCTCTTTGGGATCTTCCAAACCCAGGGAATTAACCCAGTGATAAAGAGCACCCATGAGATCAGCCTATCATCTGGCAGCCTGAGGTTTGATTTTGTACACAGGTAACCTGGAGTCCCTGGCTCTGGCAGTCAGGTCTGTGCTCTGCGTGGTGCAGGTTGATGCAGGAGAGCATCCCTCCCTTGAGGCAGGGCCTGGGGGGAACTCCCTGGTGTCTGCCAGAGTTAGGGGAGAAGAAGGGCTCAAGGCCAATGCATCTCACCATTTACTATTTGTGTCCAAGTTTTAATGAGTTTAGTCAGTGACCTTGGAGTCCATAGACCTGAATTCCTGCTTTCCTCAGTCAGGCACTGATCCAGTAGAAGCTGTGGTTGTAACTGCCCTGGCACCATCTTTGCTCTCCTGGAGTGCAATATGAAAAAAAAAACCAAACCAACAACTCTTTTCCAGTAGAGGGAAGGGCCTTTCAGTATATTTCAGCCTTGAAGTGAGAGAAAACAAAATAAACTAGAAATGAGGTTGAGATCCAAAGACTCCTGAATACCTCTGCCCCTAAGGTGTCCCTTCTTTGTAGCCCCATGATCCAAATATTCCCTGGATTTTTTTGCACGCCTTTTCAATTTATGCCATCAGCTGTAATTTCAGTTTAACAGCAACTGTGCAAAATCTCACCACTTTCAGCAATGCCCTGCCAGGTTCTGCTCTTCATGATGCCTAAAGTTTACAGAGATGGTACCTTTACCTCCCTCCATTGTTGCTGTGCAGATCCATTTGCTTCTGAAGGATAGAACCTCATTGCTGCTTTTAAAGTTGTATCCTATTTACTTGTTTCATCTATTGATGGATGTAGGTCTTACATAACATACCACTTTTTCTTTCTTTCAGTGAAACGACTGTTCTAACACAGCACTTTCTTTGTTACCTGAATACGCTTCTTGTGCACTTTTGTTCAGGCTGCAGGAATCCAGACAAACAAGTGTTAATTCCCCATGATGTTTTCCAGCTGACAGGCCTAATTGATTTGATTTCCACTGTTTTCACAAGTGACCCCCCTCAACCCATCATCACCACTTCTTTTGATACCTGAGCTTTACTTTCTGCTCTCACATTCCACTTCAACAACTAATAAAGAGCTTATTAGGAAGGAAGAAACTCATTATTTGTTTTCTAAACTATGCTCCCTGTGCAGCAGATTCAGCAGGTTATAGCTCTGTGTTATTAATCAATACAAAACATTTGCTTCTATTAGGTTACCAGCATCTTTTATCATCAGGCTGAGGTTAGGAACCTGTTTCTTTGTGTTCTGCTACCCACGCTCCAACTAGACTAGACAGAGATAAAAGACAGCTGAGTAATATTTTCCTGAGATCCCTGATGCTGCACACAGATGGCCTGTAACAAATGAAATATGCAAGGTGATGGCTGGAGTTCTCCTCACTTCCACTTCAACTTTTATGGCTGAGAGAGGATTTCTGTCCTTACAACACAGCTTCATGGTAAAGAGAGATTTGTTTTCTTATCTATAACAGGGTTTGTGAATCTTTGCCTACCATGGCCATTAACAATTGGAAGTAGTCTAGCACTCTCACTGTACTTCTTCCCTCATTAAAAAAACAGCTGGGGAAAAAATGTATTAAAAAGAGCAAGAAGGCCACGTGCAGCTTGAGAAATCTAAAGGGAAGCACTGGAGAAGTTTGTTATCTGCATGAAATGGAATTCAAGGCTGAAGAATCCCATTAAGGGATGTAGCATATGTAAAAACAAGCAAACAAACAATATCAAACACATATTAAGTCAAGTGAAAGATTACATGTTGGTAGCATAGAAAAAAAAAGCCCTTTGGAATAAAGTAAACACAGATCTGTTTACAGTGCCTGAAAGAAACAAATATATTTGTTCTGGCCCATTACTGTGTCTTCTCTGAGACAGCCTTATCAGATCACAGTCCAGCTGGTGACTGTGTCCATCAAATTTCACTTTTGCTAATGTATTAAATAATCTGACCATAATGCCTGACTGTGGATCATAGTCTGGTGAGCAGGAATTCATCCAGTTTGAAATGAGCATAATTTTAAACACATAGCTCCTAGCTTTCCTAACCCCTGGTGTCTTAGCTTAGTGGCAAATCATCTTAAAACAATCCAAATATCTTCTGCAAGAATTTACAGTCAAAAAGTGACTTAGCTCTGTTGAACTGCAGAACAGTACTGATAAAACAGAGGTTCTTTGACAGCCTGGACTGCAGAAAGCTGGGAACAGCTCACCACCATCCCATGGTTAACATCCTCAGGAAACTTCAGGTGCAGGGATAGAAAGGTAAAGGGAAAAAAAAAGCCCAAACAACCCAAACAAAACTAAGCTACTGCCTGAGAGCTGTGACCTTCCCAGGGAAGTTTTTTTATGTGTTGCTCCACCGGGGAAGGGATAGCCATGCAGAAGAGTGCTCTGCTATGGGCATGCCCCACTCTTGAGAAATGCAGAGCACCTTCTCCGGATCCAGGGAGAGATGAGAGTGGACAGCTCCAGCCCAAAGAGGTTCCAAGTAGCCAGGGAATGTGGGACTGGGGCCCCCTGCAGCCCTGAGCTAAACTGGGGCCCCAGACTGAGCCCTGCTGGTTCTAGTACCAGTAAAAACAAAGAACTGGTACCCTGTTAGGAGTGGTGGGATGCAGGTGACACGATAAACCTTTGAAAAGATATCGTGGTAATCAAGTGGGGCTATAAGTTATGACACAGATGCTGAGCAGAGCAGATTTGATGACTCTGAGTGACTGCTGAACAGCATATGACCCTCACACCAAACATGTCAAGCCTTCAGAGTCTGATGGGAAAGAATCCCACTTAAAGCTTCCAAATTTGTCTTTTCTGGGCTGTACTAATGTATTAACATAGCTGTGTATCAATTTTGCAGCTTCAACCAATTACAGAGTGGCAGTTTTTGAATAAATCAACACATTATGTATGCATTTAAAATATACTGTACCTCTATATATAAACCCAAGCCATTTCCTGTCTATATGGAAAGTATGGGTATTGTCTGCTGTGTGAAAAAAAAAAAAGAGAAAAAAGGATATGCTCCACTTTTTCCATTTATTGTCCAGAACATAACCCTCATATCAAATGCTTTCTGATTGAAAACAGCCTCTTAATGCATTACAAGTAAAAATAACTCATTATTGTGTAATATATGTTATACCCTTTCCTCTTTAAGGCAAAGCAGTGCTTGTAAATATGTCTAGACAGAGTGATGGAAAAGCACAAATTGGCCTTTAACTGTTGCCGCCCACTTATCAGACAAACCTGGAACAAAATTCAAGATATTACAGTCTCACTCTTTGCACGACTTCCAGAAGGAGAAGTGTCTCTCTCTGAGGTGCAAAGGCTTCAATGCTTACTGAAAAGAAGAAGTACCAGAAACCTTGCTAACAAGAGCATGACTAACATACCTTCATGGCCTGATAGGAATTGCCAAGTGACTGAAGTAGGCCAGTGTTTCCTGTAAGTAGTGGTATGTCCTACATGTGGACAGTGTTAAAAAGTCTTTCCATGCTGCAGATGAATTAGTCACTCACCAACACTGCAGACATGATCAGAATTCAGAATCTATTTGCCACATTTTGGATGAAAGCTTTCAAGTCCTGACTTCATCCTTGTACCTATCACCTGACTACTTTTTACAAAGATTTTTAACTCTCTGAGTTTGTGTCTGGTTATAAAGTTGTCTTTGACAAGGTTCTCTCTGTAATAAGATCCTTTTCCTCCTCTGGAATCCCTCCCTGCTACCTTGTCATGGCAGGAAATCAACATCATTTGTACTTGTACCAAAGAGACTTAGGATGCAATGTACATCTTGGATAACAGCATTTGGGTTTTGTTATTCTTCTGTTCTTCTCCTCACCTTTAGACAGTAATGAAAGGGCAAGAATGGTAAAGGAAAGAAATAACTGCAGAAAGACAAGAGAAATCAGTTGTTTAAGAGTTTTTTTCTGATGCCATGTATTTCCCACTTGCAAAATACTTTGTATTTATTATTCAGAAAGTTTAAGTCTTCCCGGTGATGTAAAGAGAAATGGTGAATCAACAAAGTGGGTGATTTTTTATATAAAGGGTGTGCTGGGTGATGTTTATACAGTTTGTAAGCACTTGCATGTTTGCATCTGTGGATGCATAGGGTGTTGGTGTGCAGGAAAAGTGATTGACTCTGGTCCCAGAGGAGCTACAGAAATCTTGTCACATTTTCAGATCTGGGTTGGGATGTACAAGGCCTGTGCAGGAGTGGGGTTCTGGAATAATACACTGCCACTTGGGTTAGGCCCTTTGTGTTAGTGTTTTGGCTTCTTCATCTCCACAGCTGTGGAATCCCAGAAGATAAGGAGATAATGTATGTGTCTCAAACACTGATGGAGAAGCCAAGCTTGGTAGGTGGTTTGTTTGGGTGAAACAAGAACCAAATAACTTTGCAGTCCACTGTAGTCTGTGAGTCAGCACTGCAGCAAGTCTCCTATACACACACGTGCACATTCCCTCCCCCCATATATGTGCACACATATGCACAGCTGAGATGTAACCTAAACAACACCTTTTTTTCCTTTTGTTTTGGAAAGCCAGTATAAGGTTTCTTTTTATGGAGGAAATAAGGAAAATAGCACAGATCTACCATCTTCCCCCATACAAGCAAAATGCCAATGGACTTTGCAAACATCACAGCAGCTTTGACACAGATGCCCCTGTAAACTGAGCCAAGCTTTTCACTCTGTACCAGAAACACTCTCATGTTTGAGCTCTGAATTCACCTATTTGTGTTAAGTGAGGTTGCAGCTGTGGCTTTGCTGCTGGGACAAGCAGAAAGTCAACCCAGGCAGTAATCTGCAAGACAAACATCAGGAGGAGGCACTTTCCAGTTGACTTTTGAAGCTGCACACATTCTGCCAATGTTCTTTGGATTTGCTCTGCTATTTTTAAAACAGCAAGAAATGTCCAAGCCTCTGCCCAGCCCTCCCCCTTATGTTTGGTGCACTTATCATGGTTGGCATCCTGTCTGAGGCAGGAGATCAGTCAGGAAGTTAACCAGGGGTCCAGATGCTGCTCTTGGAAATGCTGGTGCCAGAGCCAGGCTTCCACACATTTCAGCTGCCAAATTCCCTCCACACAAATGTCCACGGTTTCTGGCTCTTGCAGTGTAGTAGTTAGAGGAAAAGCCTGAAGAAGAATGTTTTCTACTCTACAATTAACTGGGAGGAGCAGTGCCAGGGGAGTAATACTGCTGACATACGTTGGCATGCTTTGCATTACAAGTTCCTGCTTTCCAGCCAGAGAAAGTTCTTGTTTGTCGATGAAGATTTGCACACGTGATGGGACAGGCAGTACACTCAGCCAGCTATGCCCCGGGGAAGGGAATTTGGTTAGGCTGCTTTCCACTTGCAGGTTGCACTGAGATATAGATGCCTACACGCTTTTATATGTTAGATAAATATTGCAATCCCTATCCCCTCACACCTTCCTAGCAAAGACACTATTCTTACAATAACTGCTCACACTGTAGACAATGGTTTCTACAAAGTTATCAATTTATTTTCCTTCAGGCTCCTGAAATCCCAGTCCCAGGGAAAGCTAGGACTATATTTCAGGCTGGGGCTGCTTTTGGTGGGCATACACTATACTACCTACTCAGAGTAAGGAAAAAGCCCAGTAATGAAAAGTCAAACCTGACCAGGTGTAAGTTCCCCCATGATGATTTTAATCATCATGCTTCATATAATTTGTCCCCTCATTTGATACCCCTGACATGAAGGTATCTGAGACTGCAGAATCTATGGACACCATAAGAATGGATCATCATTTCTTTGAACCAAACCTAATGGCCAGAGAGAGCACACACATCCATGTCCATTTTGGGACAAGAAAGTGTGAGATTTCAAATCCACAGTCACATTAGCACTTTCCAGGACATTAATGCTCTTAACATTCTGAACCCTGGAGGTTTTTTCCTTTCAATTTTAGATTACCCACTGAAATGTCTATTGCAGCCATGGACCATGAGCCCTTAAAAAGTGATGTGGATTGTGGACCCTTACAGATCCAGTTGTTGCCTGAGGCCTGATTTTGTTCCACAGGTATCTCTCAGATCCCTCTAGAGTGTCTAGTTTGTTGGTTCTGAGCTAGGCTAAGGATGCATTTCAAAATATAGTGAATGGATATCCAGATAATTAGAAAAGAAAAAGGTTATTCAATCTAACATGAATTCTTTTACCATGGAAGTGATAACAGCAAACGTGACAATTGTAATCACAAAAGGAATTGCTTCTAAAAGTTTTGAGCAACTAAAAGTGTAGCAGAGAGGAGAAGGAGGTAGGATTTAGGACAAAAGCTGGAATTCAACCTTAAGTATAACAATAAGTATCTACACTTACTGTCATAAAGATCTTCTCATCAAAAGCATGTGCTAAAAGCCCCAGTGCACACAGCAAATGCTGCAGTACTTTAACTGGCCTATTTAGGGCCCATTTTGTAAGGTCCTATTGGTAAGACATGGTGGCAGGACTCACTTTTTGCTTATATCTCTATATGAGGAGGCAGCACTTCTCACAAATGCCAGTAAAGGCTAGAGCATTTCATCCAAGATTTTATCTTTTGTTTAGTGGCATTTTGGCTTCAATTTCACTACCCTGTTGACAAAGACATTTGAGCATTTTTATTGATTCAGGAATCTGGGCATTAAGGCTCATCTTTATAGTTCACTAAAAAGTAACTGTTTCAAAATGTAAAATTCCTCATACAGCTTTAAAACTTTATAGGCTGAACACTGAGTGCTGTAAAATGAATTTTTTTCAGTAATGCAAGCTCTATTTTACAGAAAACGGTAACCATTAATTCTGCTTGCTAACAGCAAATGAACAAAATCAGACCTGCTTTATGAAAAAGGAGGATTTGGTCACTATAAAAAAGGTACAAATTTTTCATATCCTCTGCTTTCACAAGACCTACTCGCTCCTAACTCATGGGTTTTTCTATACAGTCATATGTCAACAGAGGAATCAATTTGCTGATCTTAAATGCTGTTGGAATGAAAAGTGATACAGGTGGAAACAGGAATGAATGAGGGGCAACTTGGGAAACAGTTTTTTCCTCTTCTCCACTGTGTTGCTTGGGTACTACCTGAAAGGAACTCAGGAGGTTATCCATGGTAGTATCAGCTACATCCTTGTCCTTCCTGGCTGCTGCTTTTCTACTCTTAAAGGCATCTAGTGCTGGGGACTCAGAATTTCTCCAGGCAATCCACTACAGAGCTTCATAATCTTATTATCACAAAGGTCAGTTTTTTTTCCCTTGGTGTCTAATAAGAATCTTCCCTATTCCAGTGAAAACCTCTCCAGCTCACCACAGGCTAACACAGATGTGTTCTGCTATTTGCAGTAACCCTTTAGATATTTAAACACATTCTCAGCATCTACCCCTATCTCCTTTTCTTTACAGTAAGCAAATACAGTTTGTTCAGTCTTTCCCCCACAGGTAATGTTTGTTGTAGCTGTGGTGATTGCTACAGTGCTTTGGAGCCTCCTCAGATTATCTGCACTATCTTCTGTGCCATGACCAAACTGAACGAAATGGGGCTGGATTCAGAGATAGTCAAAATATCAACATCACCTAGAGTCTTCTGGTTCTTTTCATTTCTAGCACTGGCACTGGGCACACCACAGCCTCCAGACTGCATGACCTGCAGAAAGCAACTGCATGACCCAGACATGCTCCAACAGCTTCTAGCACATACCTGGCATCTCTTCAAAGAGAGCTATAAGGCCTCTTACCTCCACTTTTTGTAATAATGGTGTTCCAGTGAGAACCTGGCCCCAAACTAATCTTTGTTCCCATTTTTGCTCCCAGACCTCACAGTCACACAGGACACGATGATGTGCCTTGTCACTCATTGAACTCTCCTTGTCTGCAGAACACAAAATCCTTCACATGAGGGAACTGAATGTGGGAAGGTTTGAGAATTCAGTGATTCTTCTCACATAAATCATCTAACATCTCTCAGTGTCCTTCAGATGACTGAGAAGTTATTAGCCCCATTCTGCTCTACTGCATGCTATTTTTGTGGCTTTCTTGAGAAAATTACCTGTACTGAACACCTATGAAGCAGCTACTTGGTCATCTGTTCCTTTCTTTGCACAGCCTTGGATCCTTACCACTGCCTCTAGACTTGATGGAGTTTTTGGGAAGCTGTTTTTTGTCAGTGGCTTTTTTTTAAACAGACTTGAGCTCCATCACTAAAAAGAACAGGTTTCAAATTGCATGGGTGCTATCAGACATGTAGTCACTGGAGAAAGGGAAAAGAGTTGTGCACTGTCTACTGACTGCTTTTCACATGTGTCTGTCCCATGATCCCTGTTCTCCCTCCCTGACTCTTTAGTCTGGTTGCAGGAGTTGGGTATGAAGGGCTGGCAGTGGGCTTCTTGTGGCTGATGGAAGTGTTTGTGGGGGCAGCAGAGTTGTGCTGTTCTGGGTGGATTCTGCTACAGAAACCTGAGGATTCAGCACTTCAGCTTAGGGTGGGCTAGACACACATACAACTCCTCAGAGGGCAAGGTATAGGAAAAAGCAAATAACTGTCTTTGGACCATCTAGTAATACTTGAACTTGTGTGGACCTGGAATGGAGGCAGAGCAGACAGGGGCTGCTCTGAGAATGCCTCTAACCCTGTAAAGGATTAGCACTTTTGTAGCTGTACCCACTGCTGGCTGGCCTGAATTCAGCCTCTGTCCAACATTCAGGCTGTTCCTCAGCATAGACATGGCCTAAAAGCATCTCTCATTGGTTCAGACACCCCTTAATTTTGCTCAGTTCTGAGGGTTAAAGACCTGAGATGGCCAGAGAGCAGCCCATGGTGTGCTGACCACACAAACAGACATACACAGGTAGAGCAGAGAGCCATAAGAGCACAGAACGGGCATGGGGTGGGTTGTCAAAGTACTTACCCAACATGCTGACAGGATTTTTCAGCCCTTGCTGGTCCTACCGATGCTCGTGTAGATGAATTTAATGCTAGCTAAGAAATTTCTTCCGGAGCAATACTCACACCCGTGAAGCATAGCTATATTTTGGGACGGAGTAAGATATTTGAGAGGTACCTCCCTCTTTATCCCTTGGGCTATGCTAGCAGTCTTCCAGCTCATCCCAGCCCTCCCCCAGATGGCAGTCCTTGTTCCTGCTGTGCAAACCTACCGGCACTCCCCCTCAAAACCCCAACACTGCCATATGAAGGGATGCTGAAGCCAATATTTTCCTCCCAGGGTAACAGGAAAAAAGAAGAGCCCTTTACCTTACATTTAAACTCCCTAAAAGAAGTGCTAAATAAGCTTGAAAGAGAGTGCCTGGTGCGTGTGTCTCCATCTGGGAGCAGGGAGCTGGCGGGGGAGGTTTGACTGACATAGGTGTGCACCTCCCTTCCTCCTCTGACCTGGCAAGTCACTCCTGAGCATCGCCCAGTACCCTGTCCCCCGGTGGGATGGCATTCTCTCCGAAGGAGTGATCGCATTACCCAAGCCCCTTGTGTAATTCTGGTTCCCAGCAATTGTTTTCTGGTGACCTTTTATTGTTAACAATTAGCGCTGGAGCTGGAGCACAACTGGTGTAAGCATATTTTACATCCTCCTCAAGCAAACAAAAAAGCTGGGTGGGCACGGGCTTGTTTCCTGGTTCACACCCATGACTCCTTTGTGTCTCAGATCTCCTCCCACCATGTGTCATAGTCAGCAAACCCACTCCCTTACCTTTTGGCTCCCAGATCGAGTGACGTCTTCGAGGGATGCGTGGGCATGCTCCGTGTATCCCATTTTTCCTTTCACATCCTAGAAGAAATCTGC